>NC_042511.1:14999617-15301722 GCF_900963305.1 Echeneis naucrates
ACACAACTATGTTTACAAGAACACCACAATACAACACAACACACAAGTCACCTGCAGTGAGCAAGAATTGATAATAAATTGATACTTGAATCAAAGTTTTTTTTTTTACACCAGAAAAGATGCTGAAAGTCTGAACACCTTCATACAAACGAAAAGTGCTCTCCCAGGACATACTGTACAGCGAGTGTGCTTTTTAGACTTTAGCATTCATGCACACTGAGGTTTCAGTCTCGCCATGCCAGTCATATGGAAATTATCTGTTCATATGGCTCTTAGTGACTTTCAAATAAATGGAGGCCTTTTAAATGGTGATTATTCAGAAAGTGTGTGATTCAGATACTTTGTTATTGCAGTAGACAAACACAAAGTCTTTCTTGGCCAAAAGGCATACCTAAGTGTCCTTCTATGGCCACTGTGTTCAGATCACCACACAATGCCTACTCCTGCTGCCGCTAGAGATGTCTTTATGCTGCAGACTTACTTCTGCCAGTGTCGCCCTCATCCTCAGCTGCTGCTGCTGCAACTGGCGATGTTGCCGTTACGGGACTCCTCCGATCCTTTCTGTGTGGTACTGGTGAAGGTACCTTGGGAGAAGTTTTGCATTATTGAACAGGCAGAGCTGCAGATGCCTCAGGGGTCCTTCAGGCATGAGTTGGACTACCCCTGAGGCTGGTTCAATGTGCTTGATGTAGTAGTGGGAAAAACTGACGAGCGGGACGAAATAATGAACACCGTTTTAATGTCAGCTAAAAATAACATGAAAGATGACCAGAATCATGCACTATTTTGCAACCAACTTACAAGTGCATGGAAAAATAACTTCAAAAGAATACTCTCTATTTAGAGAATTATGCATCTCCATCAAAGAGAAAAACAAAGGGTTTAAACAAACAAGGTAGCTGCCAGGGACTTTGAACTACAAGGATTCTATCTACAAATATGCACGTTAATTAAGTTTTTGGAAGTTGGCTTAGTGCAAATGCTAATGCAAGGGAGCTTTTTAAGATCCTGCTTACCCATGATAACACACACACACACACACATGCATGCACACATACACAAACAACAACGAACCAACCTTAAAGGGGATGGGAGTAAAGGGGTTTGTTGGGGAAAGACTAAGGAATTGACCACCGGGAGTCTCGGCTTCCTGGAATCATGAGGGGACACACAGATGTAGCCCAACAAGCATCATGACTAAAAGTCCCAAATCTTCCTCTCAAAAAAACCTTCACAGTTGCATTATTTATTTATTTGTTTATTAAAATACCACGTAGGTGTTAATGATTAAACATGATGTGTATATAATATAGCATATACATAACGCTGTCTATATACTACAACCGCACACAGTGAAACATCAGGAAGTGTGTGGGAACAGAAAGAGAAAAAGGACTTAACAGCTTGTCATCTGTTTTAATGAAGTATAGATTATGACCTTTAAAACACAAAAAAGGAGCTACCGCTCTCTGACTCTGGAGGGTTGTATATATGGTGTATATATATGTATATATATGGTGTGTATATTTATACTAAAACAGTTGTGAAAAAGACTCATCTGATACAGGTGGGTGGAAGTTTATAGAAGAGTTACCTTGCTACTGTTTGAGTTGGATTGTGGTCCTGGAGTTAATCTTTCATGGCTGGTGAGCAGAGGAGACTGCGGGCAAAACAGAAAGTGGAGAGTAGGCAGACGACTTTTATTTATATGTAACCGTGAAACATGAATGCGTCAATTGTCGCATCCCATATGATAAGTTATAGGATATGAAATATTCAGTTCAAGATCATTTTGTTCAGCACGCTCTGTGTCCAGAGGATATCGCGTTGTAATGCTACTGACTCCCACACACGCCGCTGATTGAACTTCTTAAAGGCGGTGTCCAATAGAACATATAGTGCACCTTCTTTTTGCAGAAGCAGATTATGGGATTCACCTGAAAGAGTGTGGGGCCTCAAGAGACTCAAACGCTGCGCACACAATGTAATGTATGCATAAAATACCAGCATATACGCTGCACAATATTTTCTAAGCTGACAGAACTGTGCTGTTTTTGTGTGTGGATAAAACAGACTACCTGGGCTCTGTGCTGTGCAGATTGGACCAGGAAGTCCACAGTGTCTCTTGCTCTGCGTATGGCTTCCACTGCCTGCTCATGGCTGGCATCTCTTAAGTCCACACCACAAACCTTGGCCAAGTTAGCACACACACACACACACGCACCCACACACACGCGCACACACACAGCAGATATTGAATATGACATTGGATATATGTCTAGTAGGCATATGCAGTACAAATAAAATCTTCCTCTCATTTTTGAAAATTCCAATAGAAAATCTGTTTACAGAGATTAAACAAAGTGGATGTTTTTGAGAATACCTCAGAAGAAAGCAACTGCGACAATGTGTCAAACCTGTGGATCCCATTTCAGTCCTATTCCTGTCTACACTAATAGCACCATACTAAGATACTACAGCGACAGTTACTTTTTTTGCACACATTATGGCAGAACTTCAGGTTAACAAAGGTATACAAATTTATTCTGTCTAAAGATAAACTTCTGTTTGTATAATTGCTAAATAAGTCACTATGATCATACAGTAATTGAACAATATGTATCTGTTTACAGTATGTCTTTTTAATGCTTTGCTCAGTATGCTTGACTGAGAAGTGCACGCCGCATTTTCATATTTATTGCATTTCTTCGTTAGATTTACAGATTCCCCATGTTTAGCATGTAGGAGGCTAGAACTGCAGTACTGCTTTGTATAATGACAAGCAGAACCTTCAACCTTAGACTTGGAGTGGATAATGGATTGGAGTGAATAACATTTTCTGCTTATTTAGAAAACAGAGTTTTTCATTATCATTTTCATATTATCATCAGATCATCATCTTTCAATTCAACAGAGACCACAGACAATACAAGATTACAGCATAAACATATTGTGTGTACGCATGCTCATGCAGCAAACAGATAAATCCACTTTATGCCTCCAGGCGCTCATATACAAATACACACGCACACACACACACACAGAGTTTCCTGTAATTTCATAAGTGTGTCTCTGTTACACAAACACAGACATACGCGCAAAAAGACATACACACCTCCAGTATCCTGTCTCCAGTCCGGAGGGTGCCATTATGTGCTGCCGGGCTGTCGGGGCTGATGTGCTTGATGAAGACTCCCCTCATCATCTCTCCACTGCTCAGTCTCCGTCCCATGCCTCTGCCGCCCATTATGCTGATGCCCAAGGACTGGCCTGGTGCTCGAGTCAGCCGCACACTGGAACACAGGGCGCATTGCATGCGTATTGCAGAGCTGAAATTCCTTCTCGCAGTGCTTGCACAGTGAAGAAGATTTCAAGTCTTCTGTTGATGATGAGGACCTGAGTTTATGTTTTAAACATAACTGCAAAACACGCGGCAAGCTGAGTTAATCCAATAGGTTTTACAGTTGTTGTTTTCTTTGATCAAAGCCGTTCTCGTTCTGTTGCTTAGGACTGCAGATCGAGTTTCAGAGATAACGTTAAAACTATAGGATGTTATAGCTGCCGGGGAAAGACACACAAAAGCTGGTCTTTGTATGCAGTGCAGCACTAAATACAGATTGGTGAAGTTGTCACTTTTTCTCAGCTTAAGAAATATGAGCTGGCTGCATGTGCACTGTGCTACTATACCCCTGCTGTGAGCATAACCCAAACACACTAGGATTTTGCTAAGCTCCCTCTGGCGCACAAAGGATCCAGAGCACCACGGGCAGGGTTTTTTCAAAAAAGGATAAAAATAAAAAAAATTGAATAAAATCTAATAAAAGTGATAAAATGTTGAAAAGGAAAGACATTGTAACTGGCGACTACAACTGATTCACTAACCTTCTGGGTTGATCCCAAGACACTGTGTTGTGAGGATAGAGGTCACCATCTCCCTCCTCTTTACCATCCACAGTTGAGTCCAACTCCAGCCTTGGTACTTTGCCGTCTGTACTAATTGTGTCCTCTTTCTTCTCCACATTATTTCCTTCTTTTTCTGGTCCTTTATTCTTGTGAGGTAGAGATTTTGGAATCTGCCAACTGGATAAACATGCAAGCAAAAATAACCTGACATTATTGTAACGTTGAATGGAAACCAGATACTGCATTGTCTCATCCCCTTGTTCCAGCTGCTAATGTGTCAATACGCTGCTTGTCTCCGTTTTGTGTCTCTGTCAATAGAACTTCTTTGTGTTTTCGACTGTTAACAAAACATCTAAAACAGTCAGCTTTAGCCACGGAAAATCGTGACTATTTTTCACAATTTCCTGACATTTTATTGAGTACTGATCAGTGAATTAATCGAAAGTGAAAATAATTATTAGCCATCACAGCGCCTTAATATCTGACAGCTTAATAGCACTTAATCACACCAGCGGAACTGATGTGGATAACAAGATATTTTGGCGTACCTACTGGCACACTGGGACACATGACCAATAGCGAGTTACATTGGTTGACCTTAAGCAGATACATTGCTTTTGGTGCAAATTGACCAGAAAATATACATTTTTTGCCAAGGAGGTCACAGTAAAGTTGTGGGTGTGCGTGTATACTTACAATATTATGGTATATATATGTTGGTTTGTGTGACTGTGTAGGTGCGAAAGAAAGGGGGAGAAAAGAGGGGAATTTTTCATGAATATGTTTCATGGTAGAGGGCTGTAATAAGCCCACTGAGGTGAGCGATAGTGCTGCTATCTACGCAGCATGAGCCTATAGCCAGTTAAGTTACAGAAGAGAGCAGAACAAATGGTTCCACCAGGGCTGAGAGAGATCAGGCAGGAGAGAAGGAAAGGACGGCGGCAGGCAGGAGAGGGGAAATAAGGTAAAGAGGAGAGGAAGAGGGGGGCTGGTCAGAGATTGACAGGAAGAGCGAGAGGGAGAGCGAGAGAGAGATGAAAGACAGATGTAGACACAAAGAGTCAAGAGAGGAGTCGAGCAGAGAAAGAGACAAAGACAATGTATTGTAAGATAAGAGTGAAGAAAGGACTGCAGAGAGAAATGGGAGTGAGCGGGGGGGCGAGGGGGGGGAGAGATACGAAGATGGAGCGAAGGCAGGGGCAGACAGAAGCGAAACAATTCATTTTCGCTGACAGTCAGCACTGAGATCCATAAGTGAACAGCTAAATATAACTCAACATTCAGAGAAGCGTTTGTCGTCACCACAGAAAAGAACAGAGGGGAGAAAATACAGACTGGAAGAGACTCAAATTGAGCTGTTTTGTAAACTGAAACACATTTCCCTATAGATACAGTTAATTGAGACATCTAGATAATAACTCTGATCATTACCGTGACTCCATTTGCTGAAATGTATGATGCATTTCCGCAATAATAGCCCCGCTGCTATAAAAATCAAAAGCTTTGGTTAAAGCATGAAAGAAATAAGAATACAAAGCGGAATAGCCTAAATTCTTTGGTACACATATCAAAATATAGTAAAGCCAGAGACAGATTTATCTTGCACTCTGCGGCCTAAATGGAGATTAGGTGACTCATAAATAATAGACTGATAAATCTTACATTACCTTGAGTCCGGTGCTGGTGTGATGGTGGGAACTATGGCTGGGCCTTTGAACGGAGCTTTGAATGAAGCGGAGGCTTTAATTGTGACTGCTGGATCTGGAGCTGAAGCTTTAAATTTGACTGAAGCTGATGGTTTGAGGTTGGATGAAGCTGGAGTGGAAATTGGAGCTCTGACCGGACCAAGGGATACGGCTGGGCCCAGTGACGGTTCTGGAGAAGGTGCCGGTGGAGTGGGTGAAGAAGAGGCGCTGTCAGCTGAGAGGGACGCCAGAGGCGGCAAATGCAGGCGAGTACGGTGCTCATCCACTTGATGGGCTGGAACGTAGGTAATACTAGGGGCAGGGCAATGTGGAAAAAGAACTGTTAAATATTATGATGACTTAAGTTTCCTCTTTGCTGCCCAGCTAAAGACGCTCATTTCCCTTTCTACACTAATTAATTACAGTCAGGATGAAAAGGACTGAGACAAATGGCTCAGCACTGAATGAATGGTTTCTATATATGATGGATAGATGGATGAGAATGAGTGTTATCAACCCTCTAATCTACCACTAAAACTGTTCGGTGGTTAGGCTGTGGGTTACTTCTGGCATTCGGACTATCAATGCTTGGATTGGATTTAAGTGTTACATCATTAATCAGGCCTCCACCATGATAACCAATCACCACACAAAAAGAGAGGGGAAAAGCTGGATCCTGAAAGTGAATTTTAATCTTGCTTACAAGTTGAAAAATCATTAGTTATTACTCAGGGGCATACAATCAATTCGCTTGTTTTACTAGCAATCACACAGGCTGTTGTCTTCCGTATCACATTTTTAAGTGCTGTAAAATACATGTTGCTCGCTCTATCAGGATTGCTTGAGCTTCTATTGTTAAAGAGGAAAAAAAAAATTGAAAAAGATCGGTGAGCGAATTTATGTTTTACCGTTATTACAATAGATGTATTTAATATTCAAAACACCTGCGATGGACTGGCGACCTGTCCAGGGTGTGCCCCGCCCCTTACCCAATGTGAGCTGGGATTGGCTCCAGCAGCCCCGCGACCAGGATACAGATAAAGCAGATGAAGATGAGTGAGTGAGTGCGTGAGTGAGAATATTCAAAACATTTCTGTTCTCTGAATTATTTCTGAAACATTTAAAATAAAAAAAAAAGCATTTGTTTGGAATAAGCCCCTCCTCTAAGTTATGGATGTCATTTAACTTAAGTGTCAAGGGCGTCATCAAAGCCCACTCCCTCCCCCTACCATTCTTGTGTGGAGCCACCAGTAGACATGCTGTTTGAATCCACTGAAAGAGCCAATTTCTCTGTTCCACTCATGGTGGCAGATTGAATATGGACGTCTTCCACGCTAAGCTGTTGTGACTGAGCCATGTGGACAGCCTGTCTTGTCTCAACAGAGACAGTTTGATAGTGACAAGCCCTCACCCCACTATGTCTGTCTTATTCTGAGGCTGCCAAAGCAGCTCATCTGCCTCCACTCTCTGTTAGTTTGTCTGCAGTGCTGTCAGGAGGACACATTGCAAGCTGGTGAGGGTTTTGTATATGTGTGCATGTGATAGAGCGTGTGTGTGTGTGTGTGTGTTCATTTGTGTGTATTGTGTGTACATATATGAGAGGATCTTTAAAACTCTCTTTTATTCAGAAGTGCACTGTTCAAGGTGAGATGAGTGATGAATTATTCAGAGATATTTCCCATAGCCGGAAAAAGGTGTTTTTGGAGGTTAGACCATTGAAAGACTATGTGTGTGTGTGTGTGTGTGTGTGTGTGTGTGTACGCGTGCGTCTGTGTTAGCGCACGCATGTGTGTGCCTGAAAAAGCAAGAGAGAGATGAGGGGGAGAGAGAAATAGACTGAAAGAGGCTGAGAAGAGAGTGAGTGGGTGTTTTGCAAGGCAGCGGGGTGGTGGAGGTGGGGCACAGCACCAGTCAGCCAAACAAGCATTGTCAATGTGGAGCCATAACTGCTGATGTTGGAACAAGTAATAATTTACCCGATTTCCCCTCAGGCAATCTTTAAAATTTCATCATCTAATCTAATTTAACATGACTGCAGTGCCTCAGTCAACTATGACTGCAGCGTCAAAAACAAGGTGGTAATGGAGATCCAAAGTGAGACAAGATCGTTTCTAGGTGATGATGCAGTGAAAGTCATGTTTGGGACTATGGACAGCACAGGATTATATCTAGGATGGACATATACTCACTCATTCCAGTCAGACACACTGTCAAGATCTGCCTGGGTAGATCTAGAAAATGTGAGCAGTATTCAATTATTTTATTTTATTTTTTTTTTTTTTCAGAGGTTGATTGTTCTCTTTATTCCTAAAGGAGCTTTTTACATTCCCCTCACCTACTAACTCTGGCTCTTTCCCTTCCCGAGCCAAGACGTGTTTGAACTTTAACATGAGCCAAAGTGTATATGAATGTAATATAAATAGCTGCTGAACAACTGACTGAGATCTCTGTCACACACGAACAAATGGCAAACACATCAGAAGTTTCGTGCTTCTCCAACTTCCCTGCTCATTGAAGTAGCTTCCTGAATTTTTATCAAATATCAGGATTCATAAATCACTTTACTAATTTACTAATTTACTAATATATGTTGCATTTGCAGGGGAGATGATTAATATTACTCAATTCTGTGTAACATCGATATCAACTCTGTGGAGCCATTTGATGTCTGCTGTATGTGTATGCACTCAGATATGCAGTTTATATACATAAAAGAGGATGATTATCACGTTTCAAATGCATGATATTTATCTTAATAAGCTTTATTAATCATAGATACCTACCTGCAGGGATACAACATACTCAGAAATGTGTTGCAAAACCATCTTAGTACTTTTATAGAAAGAGAAACATGTGATTAGGAAGCTTCATGGCCAATCAAATCTAGTCTTTTAATTGCTTTTGAAAGTAGTCCACTTCCTACTATTGCTGATTGATGGGTTTTTTTTGTTTGATTTTTTTTTTTTTCATATTAAGATTGGCCTCTGCAAAGAGGAAACTTTTCCAAGCAAACTTGAATATGGGGCAATATACATGAAATGTAGTCAAGTATCTCAAATAAGGCAGATTATGAATGAATACATTTGAATTTCTAATTCTTATGTCAAATTATGTGATTTTTATATTGGAAGCCATCTTTATGTTAAAAAAAATCAGAGACATTCAATTAAACAAGTCTCGCTTGATTAGACCTTTTCCAATGACGATGTGTTAAGTGTGCTTCATTTGAGCTTCCTGCTCCTCCATTTAGTTGTGTTACACCTGGATCGGTCCTATTGGTCAAAATACATGTAGTAAATAAAAACAAAATCAAAAACAAAACACCTTTTCTCCAGAAAATGGGTAAAACATTTCCTTCAAACCTTCACTCCTGTAAAAGTAATTGGTGATGACACGTTGTGCATCGGAAGGTGTTTCTGTATAACAATTAAAAAAGGAGAAGTTTCAAGCAGCACTTTAGCAGCAGCAGAGAGGATAATGCAGGTACCGCTGCTCATCAGGTGCTTATGAATGCAGATTGATGCTCACTGAGCAGGTGAGATCCAGAGGGAGGCCATTTTAAAATGTTCTTTGGAGCTACTGAGAGCGAGTTGTAGAGTGACAATAAGGGCCATGTTCTTTGCACAGTGCAGAACAGGAGTTCATTAGTCTACACTGTGTAATGCGGCTGGACAGTGCCTGGCTCCTCACCTCATTTCTGGCCCGATGACAGAGTGTCTGCGGAGCATGGCCCTGGCCTTGGCGTTGGTCAGGTCGGAGGTAGGTTCTCTGTTGATGGCCAAGATGGCGTCCCCCACCCCCAGCCTGCCATCCTGGCTAACACAGCCCCCCTGGACCACACTGCGCACCAGCATGCCTGAGCCGTCCTTGATTGCACTCACCGACATCCCTGCCAACACACACACACACACACACACACACAAAGCAAAGGTGAGTGGAGGGTTGGCTAAGGCTGGTTTGAATGCATGCCAGACATACACAGAATCGCCCCAAACCAACACCTGACAGTGGCATAATCAGCATAATCAAGACAGACACTAGGCAGATTAGCACACAAACATGGCTACACATGCTTGACATTTACACAGCATCATCCTTCACTGCCACACTCACATAACGTGTGCAGTACACAGTAACGCACACACACACACACACACAATCCCACCCACAGGGGGGCACAGGGCACAGGTGACGAGAAGGGTAACACATGCCAGTCGTACAAACATCTGACTTTGGCATTATCAAACTGGATGCTAGGCGGATTACACAAACACTTCATTAACACAAACAGATAGAAGAAGATAAATCTGGGATCACACGCACACCCCGTGCACACACATACACATACACAGCAGTGAGGAAATGCTACAATAAATTATCCTGTCTGGCCAGTGATGCCTGCCGACTACTTTGATGTCTATAACCTACGCACAGCCACAACACTATGGTCGTACAGAATTTGAAGTTGGTCAAAGAAATGACTTTGTGGTTTTTTGTTTTTTTTTTAATCAAGTACTTTTATTGCTTTTTGGTATAACATTCAAATTACAATACAATCATAGTGCTTGGTATACAATCAACTGAAAACACAGCCACCAACACTGACAGGACAAAACAAAAGACACACATTTCAAAGACAGTTAAAATACATTCATCTATCACAAACTCTGCTGCAAAAACTGGATAATAGATAATTTATGGTAAATTCCCACATTCATATATCAAAATCTATTGTTTTGAGCTCAACAAAACATCTATAAACATAAGTGCAACAGCTTGACGCCATATCAGAACATGAAAAGACTTCTACTTAGGTTGCTTATATTCATGATAGTTGATGAGCAAGGCAAAAAAAACAAGACCTCATTTCAGTCAAACCTTTTCCTTTAACAACCTGGTCTGAAAGCCGTGCTGCCATTTTGGTGCAAGCCAACCATTCACTGTACATGAACCATCTCCAAAATTGGGCATAAAATCATAGTTATGTAATGGAATGTACATGGCACCTAATCATTGGAAGAATGTAAAGTAGCACACATCAATATTGTACTACTATACTACTGCTCATTTAAAAAAAAAAAAAAAAAAAAAATCATCCATGTTCAAGCCTTTCGGATATAGATAGTAACACAAAACCAAAATCAAACAAAATCTGTAAACCCTACAACTAGATTAATATCTCAGCAATGCGTGCTATACTACTTTGAAAAGAAGACCAACAGATGCAGTGACACAGAGTGTTGGTTATGACCTTGATTTCCTTTATCTATAAAAATTTACATAATTTCAAACTTTTACACATGCAAACACATGCACACGCACACTACCAGTGAGGTGCCTTGTTAGAGCATGTTTGCAGAATGTAAATGAGTTTGTCTCCCTATGTTTTGCATCATGTCCTTAGATGAAGGTGCAGGTGTGCCCTCAGCGACACCTTGTTGTTTGCTCTGTGGCATGTTTGAGGAGCCAAACTCTGGATTATGAAGCAGTTAAGACTATGTACTATCAACACTGGAATACAACGTACATCCACATATTGAATATATACTGACAGGTTTCAATATGACTTATGTCATTATTTCATTCATGCCTTCCCTACGCTAGTCTCTCTGACACACGCGCACACACACACACACACACACACACACACACACACAGACAGTGATCCCCTCCTCTCTCAGGTACAAGGAGCACACCAATTCACCACTCTTCTTCAGGACAGTCGTCATCACCACCGTCTATTAGCGTCATTATCGCCATGCCGGCAAAGTACACACACCAAGACATCATCACCATGAGAAAGACAGAGAACATACCAAGGCTACAGTTGCCGCGGACAACAGTAATTGTCCTCTCAAAACTGGTGCGGGGGGGTGGGGGTGGAGGTATGTCTTGCTGCCTATTGTCATCTTCCATGATACTGAAGCGATCACGCAGCTGGTTTTCCTAAGAGAGCGAAAACACAGGACACAAGATCAAACAAGAATAAAATAATAATCATAATAATAATAAGACTTGCTATCATTGATTTTCCAGTTATTTGGTTAGAAACCAATTTGCTGAAGAAATGTAAAGTTTGACTTGGCAAATAACAGCAATTAAAAAAATGTAATCATGATCAATATTACAAGCCAACCTCTGGGAAACAACAAATGTCTAAACTCAATTTAATGATACATTTAATGGCAATTCATTATTTCAGCCATTTCAGTCCAACCAACCACCTGACTGACATTGCCATCCTTGGAGATGCTAGCATTGGTTAAAACACAGTTTAAGTGTCTGCTAAACGTAATAAATAGGGCTCTGAAGGAGCAGTTATAACAGGGTCTCATAGGCTTTGATGCACATAACATACAGGGCTGAAGTCTTAAACAACTATTTAAAAAAAAAACAACCCCAAATCAAATGGTGTTTAAGTCCCAAGATGAAGACCTTTGGAATCATTCTGAGATGTAAAACATGCAGAAGACTTCTTTGGTCCCCCGGGCACTTCACAAAGAAGAAGGGCAACAAGGAAATCTTTGAACCTTCGCAGAAAGTACAAGCAGCACTGAATTTCTGAAGCTACCTTTGCAAGAAGCCTGTCTTTGATGAGAACACACTGGCACTCACTGTTCTGAGTCTGTTTGTGTGTGCTCGTGTATGTGTGTACAAGTGGGAGAAATTGTGGCAGAATTGCATGCCCTTGTGTTGGACCAGGTGCCGAGCAGTAAGCACTTTTCATTGTGAAGCAATCGTTGGTAATTAAGCAAAAGCGAGCACAAAAGATTGCTTCAATAGGATTGAGTTGAGGCCACAATGGAGAAACAAGTCTTTGACACTGAGCACTTTCTCTCTACCTGACCGGGTGATACTGATACAGCCACCTCTAAGCTCCCTATTATTGAGTGTGAACAGAGGGATGGTACACCATCATGGTAATCTTGTTTAGAGAGGCTAAAATGGCTTCCTGCAGAATCTCAGGTTTGCATGGTAATGAGTCTAAGACTGCAATATTTAAACTATTGCAGAGTTACTGCTACTGTCACTGCAAAATAGTTTCTTGCTGAGCCTTTGAGTTTTAAGTAAATGCCAATAAACAACAATCAAGTCATATGGTTTTGCATAGTTATCCAACTTACTATATTTTATATGTTTATGGACTACACTGCACATTTTTCCATTTTCACACATTTTAACAATTCTAATCATTTAAAATCTATATTCTGCACTCAGAGCAATGCTCTAGCGGAGCACCATTTCTAACATTCAAATGCTGGTGTGTTGGTAAGGTGATGTAAATAGCAACGGGATGTGAATGCTGTGTTTCCAGACATACCGTTGTTGTATCACACAGCTCAATGATGCTGTTGTCCTCCGACTTGAAGGTGGCGGAGCTAGCCTCGGCCGGCTCGGCTAGCAGGCTGACCTGAGTGTGGCTGTCGGTGTCATCACAGGAAGCCCTTGTACTCCTTTCTGAGATGGGCGTTAAACCGCCACACAGTTCCAGCTGAGGATACAAAAAGTTCCAAGTTAAATAGGCTGTGGGTTTGTTTTTTTGTTGTTTTTTTTTTTTTTGTTGGGGGGAGGGGGGGCGGTTTAGGTTTTACTTCTAATGTAAGCAAACAGGCTAAAGAAGGTGACTGTAAATTAGACACCCTCTCCTCCGCTCCCCTTCCCTCTCCATCTGTAGTGTGGTCAAGCATTGTGTTCATCTCTCAGGTGCATTAAAAATTCAAATGGTCTGTAACTGGATTCTGTTCCTTGTTACTAAGCCACAGTCCAAAACAAAAAGGGAGGAAGAATGAAAAAAACAATGCTCTCTAGAAAATGAAAGCATAGCATGCAATTATCTTGTGTAGCTGCGGAAATAATAATTGTGTTTTTAATTGTTAAATGTTAGTTTGAGCAGGCTTTATTTAAGTAAATTAGCTACTTTAGACTCTCCATTTGAAACATTTGCCTATAATGACAGCTGTGCACATTTATTTGTCTCTGACCGTTTAGGATTACTGATTGTGGTATTTATCTGTTTGACATCTACATGTTAGCACCAGAGTGATAAATCACCTTGATTGTTCAGGTCCTTCATTTGGTATGCATTTTTCTTGAATCAATACTGTAATGTAAAAATTAATATACATTGTAAGAAAACTATCCTGCTGTTGATCATGCAGTTTCTTTTTTTTTTTATTCATTTTACTTTAAAATTTACTCACATTTCACAAAAATACTATGTACTGTGGGTTGCCCTGGTGGCCTAAGAGCAGCAGTGCCCTCAGTTCACACCCAGCCAGGGGCTTTTATCTCACGCCATTCCCCACGTCTTCCCTCACGTCCCTCTGCTGACAGATAGCAAATCAAACATGACTAATTCAATTAACTTCACATACTGGCAGGGGTTTGGCAACGCCAATGCAGACAGGGCCGTAGCCGGTGGACTTTAGGACGTGCACAGCATAATCCAGGCTGGAGCCATCCAGGTCGGTTTCATTAACAAACATGAGTCGGTCACCAGGTAGCAGGCGGCCATCTCGATCTGCTACGCCTCCAGGCACCAAGGACCGGATTACCAGAACTGTTTTAGTGGCATCTTCTGGATCCTAAAATTAAATGTCAGAGTGGATATAGAAGATTAATTTGGCAATTCTGAGATAAGGTAGATACCTGAATTTATGCAAGACAAAAAAACCAAAACAAAACAGGATGACTTATTAATAAGAAAAGAAAATCAACCTGCGGGCCTCAAAAAGGCTAAACCGGTTCAAATACATACATTTTCTTGAGATGGATTCAGAAATGTTTTCAATTCAAACTTTGAACAGAAACTGCCACACTTTCAGTTGGTTTATCTTAAAAATAGTGTACTACAGACAACAAGAATTCTCCCTGAAGAATATCGTAGTCCACCTCTGTTCACACTATCCAGCCTGCCACTGATATTCTTAAACTGCAGCCTATTCCAGCCTGTTCTATTTGTAGAAGGGCTCTGGGGCACGTCTCTGACCTGGTAGTCCAAGATACTGAAGCCCAGTCCCGACTCGCCTTTCTCCAGCTCGACCACCTGAGCCTCTCGCTCCCACATGGCCAAAGGAGGTGACATGGGAGGAACGCCACGTTTGGTGATGTCCTCAGCTGTAGGACAGGGAATGACACAGCCCTGGTCCAACTGGAACAAACGCAGAGAAGAAGATTGGTGAGAGAAGAGCAGCCTGTTAGCTACATCTTAGAGTCATTTCTAATGCAGAGGATGAGCAAAATTGTGTGTGATTGATATTGTCTTAAGGAAAAGGATTTAAAAAATAATAACCAATGCATTCATGCTATCTTCAGTGTCTACTTTCACCTTGTCGTTGAACTCAGCCAGCAGCTCTTTCAGGGTGAGACGGACATCATCATCTTCCTCATCGCTGTCGGGAAATGAAGGGGGTACAATACGAGAGCACACCAGGCACACAGACATTGGCAGCTCCTTAAGAATATTGACCACCTCCTTATGAGTCTCTCCAATGAGTGGGATCCCATTCACCTTAAATATACATGTATAAATATGAATATACATTAAGAGAGTGGTTAAATCACACTTGTTACTGTGTCTAAGACCTGGATGACTGAGAACCTATGTAGACTTCAATATGTCCACAACAAAATCTCCAACACAGTCCTTAGATTTGATAGTTTTGGTGGTATTTTAGTGGAGTCATGGGAAAATTGGTGACCATATTAAGCAAAGGCAAAAATGGAACATTCAAGGATCAAATTGTTAACCAAACCAAGTGTGGCCTCGTTTAAAAATGAAAATGGGCAATGGCTTTGTCGTACTGATGCTGTCAAAAGTAAATCTAACATATATGTTGTGGCTTGTGCAAAAATGGCAGGAAAAGCACAAGCCCGTTTGCAGCATTAAACCACTGAAAATATTCAAATTTTCATCAGACTTCTGATATATGTTGTTGCGTGAACTTGCGCAGTTGTGCTGAAGGAGGCCCAGCTCCCCTATGGTACAGGCACAAATGCACAGAGGCACACGCATTCACATCCACGTTGCTCTAACTGGATTTTGCTGCCTTAAGGACAATGGTTACATAATGTACTTGAAATTGTATCTGCTCAAAAGTCCATAATCTTAATTTAATTTTACGATATCACTAAAAGAAAATGGATGGTTATTGTCTTACTGTTTTTAATCAAATGAATGTGTCGGTTTTAAAAACGTAACACGGCAGTTATGTTCTGAGAGTGATTTAAAGACCTGCCTATTATGGCTACTGCCTTCAATGAAAGCTAGAAACATGAGAGAAACTATTTTCACAGTGAAGCAGAGATAATCCACGTGGGACACTTTTTAATAGTCATCCATTCATGTCCCACAGATGCGGCACGATATCAGTCCCACATAGATTGTATTTACCTCCAAGATCTGGTCCCCACTGAGGATTTTGCCACTTTGACCAACTGGCCCCTCAGGTAAGATGGAGCACAGGTAATGATGCCCTGCCCGAGCCTCCAGGCTGATTCCCAGACCACTTGTCTCACTGAAGCGTTCCAGCTGGCAGACCTTAAAATGCAATGTGGAAGTTGAGTTGTGGCAAACAAAGTCAGAGATTATTAAGTTTTGTCTGTGCACAATTATCACATATGCTTGTCTTCATTACAGACAGACGTACGATAACTTCATATCTCGGTCCAGCTGCATGCTGCCACCTCCTCCTTAGGTCTTCTTCCTCAGCTGGCGTCAGCTTCACACCTGGAAAATGTGCACAGATAAACAGGCAATAGTCCTCATATCACACATAGAGATAATACAACCAGCGACAAACACACATCCTCATTCACATTGTACCTTGCCCTAAATTATCCAGCCTACAGAGAAAATACAACATAATTCTCATTGTGGAAAAGTTGGATGTCAACGCACAACCAACCTCTCTAACACACACACCCACACTATAGTCAGGCACATAGACATGCAAATTACAACCCTGTGTTTTATGAATTTTTGGCAATCTAATGTTTTCTTGCAGCCTTGCCTCAATCAGAGCTTATTTGACTTTGCTTGCCAATCAAGCCTAAAAATCCTTCTCTGAATGGAGCCAGATATGCAGCCTGGGTTAGAGACAAATTATCTGGAAGGAGTTGAATGAGTTGGATCAACACATGACTGCACAACACTATAAATAGACTCCCATCAAAGAGCATGCTTTGCTGCCACATTGCTGCTTCCAGTGCCCAATTAGCATATCAGACTAAGTCCCATGATCCGGTTCCAGACTGCAGTGCAATATGGGAAGGGGTGCCTACCCTTTCTGGAATCATAACGGGGTCGTCTGTAGGTGTAAACTGCTCGTCTGGAGATTTCACGGAGAGAACAGATCCCTAAAAGACAGAAAAACATACAGAAAAATAGCATTTCACAGATTGCACATTGCAAGCGGGAGAAAAGTTCATCAAAAGCCCAAACATGCACATAAAATCTTTTATCCTAATTTGAGAAGGTTTTAGAAATACTAATGCAGACAAATCAGATGAAATCAAATAAATATTCGCTTGGTCAAAATCAGTCCCTTCAAATTGCAGCAGATCCTAAATGTTCCCCTTTTTGAACGCAAAGCACCTGTCTCTTGGATGTTGTTGAGACCCACTCTGTAGGGATTCCCCTCATGGAAGCTGTGGGAGTGTCGGAGGGGCTGCAGGGGAGGAACTGGGGGCAGGATGTGGCTCAGACGAACGGCTTTCCTAAGCAACCTGAGTCTAACCAGGGGACCTGTTCTCCTTAGCATCTCCATCGCTCTCTGCTCACTACAGCCCTGCAGGCTCATCCCATCCACCTTTGGGAGGAGACAAGAGATATTAAAGCAGGGAGTGGAGGAAAAAAAAAAAAACAAAATGAAGATGAAGGCATAATGCAGACAGAGACATTTGTGGATTGAAAGAATAGCATGAAGGTACAACCAGTGAAGTGAAAAGAAATTGGAACACAAAAAAAAAAAAAAATCAATAGTAATCAAAAATAAAAACTAGAGATGGAAGGACAAGGCAAAAAGAGAGATGATGAGAAGATGGAGGGGAGAAAAGTAAAACTATAAAAAAAATCCACTTTATCAGCTAAAAAAGAATTCTAATTGGCGTGTATGAAAGTACAAAATGTTGCAATCTGTGCAGATTTTGAGATGCTGGGATCGTTAAAGTTCAGCAGAGATTAAATTTGATACAACAGGATATTTGTCTTCAGAGAGTTCAATGAAAAAGCTTTGTGTCACGTTTTTAGCGCAACTCACAGATAGGATGATGTCCCCAATGTGGATTCGTCCATCTTGATCGACAGTGCTGCCTTTCACTATGCTTTTGACTATCACACCGGCGCTGTAGACTGGGGAGGGAAAGATAAATTGAAGGAAAATAAGCATTGATTATGTATATGCAGCTCTGAACTCACACATCATCAATATTGACTTGCTTTAAGGGGGAATTCTTCATAATTTCACGATGTCCCCAGATTGCTCCCTTAATTGGCTATTTTTTCCCATCGTTAAAACTTAACAGATACTGTTACCTGAGTTTAAGTCACCGATGTAGCCGGAGATAGCAAAGCCCAGTCCCCGACTGTTCTTGGTGAACTGCACACTAAACTCATAGTCATCATTCAAATCACTGAGCTAGAAAAAGAAGCACAGACAGAAAAGCCTTATGCTCATTTTTGGAATTTAAGGAGTACAGAGTTATAACACAGTTAATGCCATTGTCTAGCCAGTTATGTCTTTCTCTACACACACACACCCGCACACACCTTGCCATCCAAGCTGTCCTGGCTGAGGACAGGAGACGATAAGTGGATGTCCTTCGTGATATCCCTGGCAATGAGCAGTTTTACCTTGCTACCAGCATTTCGCAGAACCTGGGCAAGGTGGTCATTTGTGAAAGGTTGAAAAGAGATTGCTTGATAAAAAATATAAAAAATAAGTAAAAAATATTATAGCGTAAGGTACATTAGACCTGTCCAGAGCATCTTTTTCCAAAGAAAAAAGGAGTAGATTAGCTATGCACACAAGTGGAACCATTAACCAGACATAATTTGTCCTTGAAAAGCCAAAAAATGTGCTGCAAACTGTTTTGGCAAAGGAGATATGCCACTTTGTTACAAAGAAGGACTTTAGTATGCCATCTTTGCTGTGCTAGTGTTGCTGCTGTGTTGTGTTGTTTGTTGTTTCTGCCCCAGTGATCACAAGGGGCAAAAATGAGTGCATTTCAGACCAAAAAATAAATAAATAAATAAATAAATTAAAAAAAAAAAAATAAATTAAGATACATTTTCAGATGGTCTTAGAGAAGTTTTACAAAAGACTCCAGGGAAAGAGACCAAATGCTGTTTTCATCAATCTATGGGTTCCTATCCTTCCCCATTTAAACAACAGGACGATTCCCCGAGCTTTCTGTTGGACCACCTAAACCTGCTCTCTGTGACATGGATGAGAAAACAGTGTTGCCGTTATACACACCCAGGGACTAGGCCACACTGGCAACTCAGATTTACCTGCTATTTAAGTACATGGTATGCAGCACTATCCTTACAGAAATAGGCAAATGGTTAACAACAACAACAAAAAAATGTCTCACCTGTGCCACCTGTTCACTGTTCATACCCGCCAGATCTGTATCACCGATGCGCAGGATGTGATCCCCACTACGCAGGCGCTTATCCTGGGGAGCCCCATTTCAACAAAAACACTGAGAAGCTTGTCTTTGTTGAAATGTCTAATAGCGTAATAGCGTACTGTAAATTCTACTCAACATGGTTCAATTAAAAAAAAAAAAGAAAAGAAAAAAGTTACATTTCAGTGTGATGTTTGTTCCGTGATTTGATTCATAAGGGTTAATTAGTGAGCTTTAAAGTCACTGTAGTTTCTTCTTACTCTTGGATACAGCCAGGCCAAGAGCGGACTAAACTAATGCTCTCCTGGCTGCTGCTCCAAATTTAACACACCGACATGACCAACATAACTCTTGGCAAGAGATCAAAAAACAGATATTCCATAAAATGTCGAACTATTTGTCCTGATGGATTGTAAATCAGGTTTACCCGGCCAGCCGCTCCTCCAGGAAGGATGGTCTTCACCATGACCCCAGTGCTGCGCCCTCCTATGATGCCAAAGCCAAGCCCCTTCCCATCATTAATCAGCTCAATCATTTCCACATGACGCCTCTGATGTGACCAAAATTGAGGGACGAAGAGATAGAGAGGAAAGAAAATAAAAGTGTAATTACACTGGTAAAAAAAAACAAAAAAGTTACAAGCTTTGAGAATCCTAAGTGCTGAATTTTTATCACACCCTTGATCATCTATATCCATCACGACACATTTAGCTCTAGAGGGACACGTCACTTGTAACATCACTGTACCTCGTGAGCAATAGTGGACAGGTTTCTCCCCATCGACATGGTGCGGGAGATTCGAGGGGGAGTGCAGTACTAAAAAATAAATGTCATGTGTGAAATAAATGCAAACCTTGAGTGACATTGAGTTAGCTGAGGAGCCCCGTACGTTTTACTGAAACCCTCCGCTGACGTGCTATGTGACTGAGATTTATAAAAGAATGTAATATTCTCAAACGTAAAATGTGACATTTTAAATGACCATGTGTTATCTTTCACTATTAAATAAATGATTTGCTTAGCTCCAGAACTGATGCTTTAAAAATAAAGTGCCCTATTTCAAAACTCTTCCAAAATATTTTTTCTTTTATAGTGGACATTTTACATACCTGTGACTCTGTGTGAACGGAGTTGCCCGAGAAGATGTCAGAGAAGGACAGATCCTGCGAGCCTAGAGAGGTGATGCTGCCATCCCTGTGGAAAGATCTGGCAGTGCTTGGCCTCCGGTTCTCCATGGCCCATGTGTAGGAGTCACTGTGGCTCAATGGCTTCAGCCCCACTGCCGTGCCTGGGCACGGTCCACAGTTCATGGACACAGATTTAGAAATGCCCTTCCCCTGGTAGGGTAAAGAAAGAACAGACACAACTCGTGGAGAGATGAGAAGATAAAAGTATCAGAATGGCAGGGATACGAGCAGGAGAGATGGATTGGGTTGGACAGAGAGCAAATAGAGAGGAAGGGACGGGTGAAAGAACGAAAGGCTGTTCGGAAAACGTACGAGGGGCGATAAAGAGATGGGGAAGGAGGTTGACAGAGAGTTGGAGACATTAATTGAGAAGGATAGATATGGTGACAGAGGGGAAGAGGATGGGAGTGACGGAAGGAAATAGGAACGATAAAGAAGGCAGGAAAGGAGGGTATTGTGAGACAATGAAGAAAGATGTGGCACAGAGAGCAGGGATGGAAGCTTGGCCAAAATAAAAAATATATATAGAAAGATCAGTTTAAAATGGAGCCGAGAGGGAAGAGATAAAAGAGCAGGAACACGAGGAACTCAGATAAAAGCTTCTGCACAATAGCACATAACCATAAAACTGATCCCTTGTGTCTTTTAGGTTTGCTGCCATTTTAAAATTTCAAAAGGACTTTGAGGAGATGCTTATTTCTGATCTGCATGCTATTCCACTCTAACGAGTTTGACACCTGTCGGAGTAGCAGCAGTAGAATAAAAGATGAGAAACAATCAAAATACTGATATGCAGCCTCTCACCACATTCATATGCACTTAGATTACTAATACTGCGAGGGAACTTACAGAGCAGCGTGAATTAATAAAAACTGTCACTGTCTGTATCTGATAAAAATCCAAAAGCCTTTGGCGCCATTATTCCCGAACTGCAGTCATGCCCCTTGTGACGTTACACTGCAACACGCAATTGCCAAGCCATACATAAACATATATATTCGTATATAAGTGTGTGTGTTGGACTGGTATATTGGAACCTATATTGCCACATACACACACTCTGTGTACAGCTGACAACATTACAGATGACTTCTATAAACCTCTCAGCGTGATAGCCGCTTCCTCTTTCCCCTCTCTCGCTCTCCCTTGGTCTCTCTCCCTCTCTTTCTTGGGGCTTTAGTGGTAAGCTTAGGTAAGCTGATTACTCATCCAGTTTGGTTCCCGCATTCAGTATTTTAGGAATGATTCTGGCTCCTCTCCCCCTCCCCCCACCATTTAATATACACCTGACACCTACACAGACATGCTTGCACTGTACCTTCAGCAGGGGCTTCCTCTGGCTTTGCTGTAAACTGAGTATATGGTGGAATAGGGGGCTCTGAAGGACAGTCTTTAGCAGATAGAGCTTCTCCTGCATGGGGGCCTCCCCTCGCTCCTTCAGCTTGGCTTGTAGCCTCTCCACAGCCTCCAAGGCACGCTGAGTATCTGCAGAGAAATTGAGTATCGTTCATGTCATACATTAACAGGATTCCTTCTGTGAGGCTTTCACATGTTGGAGGAGCTCCTCGGCTACACCGACACTTAGCCAAGCTTTTTGTGCTAATCTATGAAATGCCACAGGTATGGGTGAAAAAACATTTGCAAAATGGCAAAATTCAACATCAACATGCGCGTGCTTTGTTTTGTTTTTTTAAATTTCAGGTTTCCAAATACTGTCACATTCTTCTTCTTTTTTTTTTTTTTTTTGCCAAATTTCCTAGCAAACCTGTTGAGTTTTTAACAGCAAATGTTGTTTTCCTTGTGACCACAGCCTACATAACATAAAAAAGGCAAGAACTAAAAAGCAAAAGCAAAGGGGAAAAAAATTGTAAGCTTTGTGTCAGGTCATATTGCCCTTGTTTATTTAGCGGAGCAGCAGCTAATGAGAACAAGCCACAGCTGCAGTAATTGTATGTGGCAGAAGGTTAAGACCCTGTAAAGGCTTCACCACAAAGTTTTGACTACAGACCAGACCGTGAATCCTGTGCCACCTGCACATGTAACTATTCTGTCCTGCCTGGCTGTCTCGGCCACGCCTGACACCTTAATTGTAAGCCTCCGGTGATGGCTGCAGCGGGAAGCCTTATCGAGGTTACTGGAATATGGGTTGACTTTAAGCAACAACCTACATCAGCATTTCACTGAATTCACTTACCCATGATTTCCATTTTCACCCGACAGATTTTTCAGATGATGTACCCCTCCAAGACTTCCCTAGTTAGATGTCATTCTGCTGCTGTTTGGCACCTACAACGCAAATAACAACAAAAGAAAACAAAAAGGTTTGTGCTTCAACAAGATATCACGCACGCGGCCTAATTACATTTTTATGAAGGCATGTATGGAAAAGATGACAGTAGAAGTGTCATTGTAGGCTTCACCTTGGAGACGTCTCTCCTGTTGTTACAATTATGGCAATTACGGATTGCTACACCTGCTCAGTGACATGTCTCGCTTTACCTCGACATCTTCACTTCCAGGGCCTGTGCCATGCTTGTTTGCAAGTGCCTTAATGCTCTTTAGCAGGATTTTAAATCTCCTCCAAAAGGCTTTATCAGCCGGTGATGGTAATTAACAGCGACACTCGGCCTCCCAAACACCCTGACTTGAGGGAGGGAGCCTGCATTGCTTCAAAACACGATACCAGTGACATGATTTGATTTGCAAAACGATGGGCAGAAAATGGCAACGTCTCATCTGAAATCTAATTAGAGGCCATTGATGGACGCGATGTGTATCGCAGCACTTACATGCCCTTCACGGCAGCCTAATGAAATCTTTATCTATACCTGTTGATAGTAACGCTGACTTCTTTTATATATTTATATATATATATATTTAAAGATGAGTGATTTGCAGTAATTACTTAAGGCAATCAACATCTATATTGATATGTAATCTATGAGAAATCTAATAATCTGTCTATAAATAATGAGCAAAGGGCAGCATACTGTGACGATCAGACGGACATCATGGACAGCTCAGTTGCATTAAAACCTTCTCTCGCCTCCGTTGCGTCTCCGGTGGGCTATCAACAAGTGTGCCCCCCCCCACTCACCACCTACCCTATCCTTCCCGCCTCCTCAGTCCCAAAGCAAAACACGTCCAGCACCTCCAGTCCGCAAGGTCGATTTACCTGAGCCGAATACCGAGAAGGACACTTTCCTGACGGGACAAGTCATGGCAGCTTACTGGGAGACGGCACCATATCAGGAGGCAGGCTGGGAGCTTTTTATTTCCCAGCACAGTGTCCGCGGCTTTGGAGCGCTTCGTGCAGTGCGCATGTCACCCTCTGATCTTCAGACACACAGGGCTCATCCCTAATGAAAGAGAACCTGTGTGCGGGTAATCCTGTCACGTATTTCAGCGGGTGGAAATCCTTTTTTTTTTTTTTTTTTTTACTAGGCTCACTCTGCAGCCCCAAAACATTGTCCTCTTCTCACAACTTCATGAGAAATTGAAATAAACACAGAAGGAGCAAAGAACGTGAGGATATTTCATAAATATATGGATTTAGGCTGCTAAGATATATTCAAGTTTGCAGCCAAGATTGAAGTCAAAATGCCAACTGGGACCGCAGAGATGCAAGCTCGGTGCACTTTAGGGCAGGCTGAATTTATTCATGTATTCTGATTTACGCATCTGGGCTGGGTTGGAATGGCTTATAACATGATACAAATCGTGATTAAAAAGGAAATTTTCCAGTTTAGACTCACAAATCTCAGGGTTTTTTTTTTTTTTTTCCTCAGATAAAATGTTCAGCTCGTTGCTGCTGTGGATTTGCGGTTTGCCCAGTAGATCCCTACCGGGCAAAGTGCTTCAGGGCCGAAAGGTCCACATTTAATATGTGCCATTCTAAAATCCCAAACAGGGGTTCGGGGGACCATAAATAGACATTTGATGGATTTCGGGAGTTGAAGAGCACCTTTTTGAGGAAGCTGTGCTTTCACTTATCTGCTCTTTATTCAGCAGAGGAGGTGATAATGAATTGGACCAAACCAACTGTGGGCTGCACATTGCAGCTACCACCCAAAGATAGGCTACAGTTATGCAATCATACACCACGGAGTGTCTAAATATAATAACAATAATATTAATAAGAATAAAAGCTTAGCATGGAATTCCTTTGTGAAAATGGCAGTGTGGGTGTTTGGTGTGTCGATGAAAGTTTGGGACCCCCTGTGTGTTTTCACACGGCAGGTGGAGCCCTCGGTCCAGAGATTTAGGAGCCAAATCCAGTGCCGTGTTTTCCACCAGACGCCCCACTTCATCTCTCCCCTTGCTTCGCTCTGCATCCACCAAGTGGGAATAAACACCCCCCCCCCCAATCGACCCCCATCCTTTCCAGCCTTCCACCCACCCTCGGCTCCCCGCCCGCCTGCAACGCAGCGCTCCTCTGGCCGGGCTGCGCTCTGATCCACCGAGCATCCACAGCGCCGCCAAATTGGTTTGTCATTGCTGATTGCTGACCCCCCCCCCCCCCCCCCCCCCCCTCTCTCTCACTCTCTCTCACTCTCTCTAGCTCGCTCTCTCTGTTGACCACGGTGCTCTTGCTCTTCTGCACCCCGTGTCCGAGGAATACAGTTTAAGTCAGAAAGAACATAAGGACGCCCCCCCCCCCACTCCAAAAAAAAAAAAAAAAAAAGGATCCAGGATCCAGAGGGAGAGAGGAAGGGAGGGAGGTCGGATATAGAGCAACAGACAGGCAGCCACAGACTCCTGTCCTCCTCCAGCACTCCGCTGCTGCTCTCAGTGCGTTTGGACGGATGCGATATTCCGCCGTGTGAAGCGCTGCTGCCGATCGGGATCCTGAGCTCACGGCTCCGGCATTCATTCCCATCAGCGTCCGCTGTTTCTCTCTTTTCCACCCCCTTACCCCTTTCGCCGCAGCAAGAATTAACAAAGGAGGCGGAATCGAGGGTGCCGATAAGTGAAATTAAGCCATTTATCAACTGGGACTGTAAATTTCTGGCGGAAGATTTGCTGGGCTGTTGTTGTGTTGCCGGTGGGAGGGGTGAGTGTATGAAAGAGCACGGGAAAGGTTATTCCCGATCCCCTCTCTGCGCTGGATGTGTATGCTTATATACGCTTTTTCTCGCTGCGCCTGGTGACACGGTAAGGAGCCGCTGTTTATTCCCTGAACTAACAGTGCGGGCTGATGCGTGCGTGTGTGCGTGTGTGTGTGTGTGTGTATGGGGGGTGGCTGTTGGGGAAGCTCCTGTCTTTCATGTCAACCTGTGTGTCACTGACCTGCTCTGAAAGCCGTACGGCAGCGCTGACTCTGGCTCTCACGGATGCCCATGGGAATGTGGACTGCGATTATTGCACTTAAGGGGAACGGAAACTGGCCCTAATGGACGAGAGGGTGGAGGAAAAAAAAAACAACAACAATTATATATATATTTATGGATATATATGTATGCATATGTATAATGTAGTAGTTGGCGTCTTTGTATGTATAGATGATGGTCCAGCGGTTTGCGGCTGGATGGGCGTCGCTCTGAGGATGTGAGATGTCGCTAAGGCGAGGTGATAAGCAATCACACCAATCAGATCTCCGGCAAATAATCGATGCAGTCACTTCATCTCACGACGGCATCTCGACCGGGGTTTACACGTAATTATTATTCTGTAGCCGCATGTATCTGCCTGACTGCAGGGCGCAATGACAAATCACATGCTTTGGCATGATGGATGACAGACTAAGTGTTCAACCCCCCCCCCCCCCCCCCCCACCCCCCTTTTATTTTACAAGGCTGTCATTTGAATATATGGGAATGCAGTTATTCTGTTTTGGGGCTGTGCTGGTTTGTCAGCCGCAGTCTAAAAATCCACAGTGAACCCAGCTCCTCTGTGAGAAAAGCAGTATCCAGCAGGCCAGTGCACCCCGGGATACGTCCATCATGCGGATTCATAAGTGAAAGACTCTTATTTACAGAAGAAACCTTGGGGAGGGGGGAATGACCTTGATGTGCAATTGTGCAATTGAAAACTACTGAAGGTTGCACAGTCCTTTGATCTTGACCTAAACTGAGAGAAACAGCTTGCATCTGACTAATTCCTGTGACCATAGATGTGGCGTGCTCCAACGCCTGGTAATGAGCTAGCCATCCTTTGTTTTGCATAATAGTTTTATGACTCCTTAGTGGTGGCGAGAGAGGCTTTATGATTTATCACCAGCCCTTATGTTTACAGAGGATATATGGCAAATCAAAGCACCCCTTCGATGACCGTTTGCTGTGCGAGGTTGCTTGGGTGGCTGTGGTTTGGCCCTTCAGTAGCCAAATGACGCTCAGCAAAAGATACTGTGTACAAACTCTTTTGTGTAGGTCTCAATGCACAGTGTGATAGAGAAAGGTGGAAAGAGGCTCTATTGGTCAGAGCGGATGACAGTGTATGTTGACTCATCTGTCAGCTCTGCAGCTAAGAAAAGTGTCTCCAAGGAATGCACTGTGGGAATATGGTCGGTGTAGGCAGGTATCTAACCTACATCTATGCTGGAGAACATTTTCACGTGGATTTGCCTGGCTGCCATTTTGGTAGCATCTTTTAAAGCACAGATCTATCTCCAAGGAGATTATTATGTTTGTGGACGACATGAATGTCACTAATTTGTTTGTCATCGTTGCATCTGCATCTGATTTGCCCAAAATGTATGAGAACGATGGACTCAAAACTTCTTGTGGTTTCCTGTCCAGACCGATTATTGTTGGTTGCGGGCGACTCAAGTATCTGTGGGGAAACTGGAGATGTGTGTTGTCTCAACAGTTGTGTTTTCCTCTCCAAATTTACACAGGCTACTGTGGATGTTTACTTTTGCGACAGTCTCAAATAGTGGCAAGGTGTTTGTCAGACATCACACCGCCAATGCGCGGCGTTTCAAAGAGCATCTTGTGTCACATTTGCTAATGACACCCACGCAGCACTGACGTTATCGAAGCACCTGAAGCTGTAAAATATGCAACAGCAGTAATCAGACAATTTGCTGAATGTAGGTCTATCTGTCCTCTTTTAATTTCACTCGATATGATGCACACAAAATACTTAACTCCTTGTCAGGGAAAACAGGGCAAATTTGGATGGTTGTGATCATTCAGATTGTTGTGCTTGATTAACTGACGACTGACTTTCTTTGTTCAAGGTGGCTAATGTAACACAATATTTGGTTTAGATCTGGGTGGCTCCAATAAAAATATCTAGGCCTGTCTAGGCCTGTGATTTAAATAAGAAATCTTATATTAAACATCTTGAGCTCACATTGAAAACTCGAGATAATGAACATAGACCTTGGCAGGCAACATGATCCATTCCAGAGAGGCAATGACATACACATACACTAACACTAATATTAAACAAAGCAGGCATAAAACCTGTTGTGTAACTGGTGAAGTCTCCATTTCTATTGTCAACCATTATTACAGACACTAACTTCAAACTCTTGTGGAATTAATTTTGTTTAAATCTTCAAATAATGTTTTTAATAAGCAGTAACAAAATAACTTGCCGGACTGAATGCTTTGTGTAGCTAATGTGATGCATAACAATGTAAATGTTTCTATCTGAAAACCTTGAAAAAAAAAAAAAAAAAAAAAGACGGGGGGCTCACCAGAGACAACCAAGTGACCTGCATAAATAAATTGTTATTCTTCTAACTTAAGCTATGTAAAAAAAAATAAAAAACAACAACAACAAAAAAACCGAAATGCTCCGGTAATAATATTCAAACAAGCTGTTGAATTTCGCTGTGTGATTTCCTAATGCAGTGATGATTCACATTCCTACTCCCAACCCCTGCTTTGTGTGCCGAGTTTAACCTAATTCAAAAGCCTTTTCCTGTGCTAGACGACATCTCTCTCCCCGTATTGAAATAATGAGGCCAAATCCTTGCCCGTCTTACTCGTCCACCTAAAGCGCTCGGTCATGTGTTAACACATCCTCCCTCCTACCCTTCCCTTCCCTTAAAGAATAACCCTGGTTCCCGCATTTTCCACCGTTAACTGGAGCGATCAGCTCAGTTCACCTCTCCTAATGTGTGAAACTTGCCTCCCATATCATTCAACCCTATTAGAGGTTCAGTCCATGTGAGAGTACTGTCCATTTACTTGACTACCCGATTAGATATATGCTTGGGGAAGGGGGAGAACCAGTAGTAGATGACTGGCTGTCAGATCTCAGGGTATTCACTGTCTTATTGCTCCTTTGGCTCTACTAGAATAGCCGTTCTGAGATGGATTTCTTACTCTGCCTAAATATGGAGCTGTTGGAGGGCTTTCTTCCCCACAGCTTATTATCTGTCTGTATTTGGGGGCCGATCAGAGGAAATGTACATTGTCGGCCTGACTGCTCATGCCGTGTATAAATGGGCTTTTTGTGGTGGGTGCTGAAAGTAATACATACTGTAATCCTGCTGACTAGTTATTGCATTGTTTAGAAGTGTGTTGGCTCATACCACTAAACAATACCCTCTCAACTGTGGCTCTATCACCTGAAGCTTGTGGATTAGAGGTGAAAGCACAAAAACAGCGCTGCTGCAGCCCACTGGCACTAAATTTAACAAAAAGTAGCAACAATCATTTGAGTTGGTCCCAAATTAAATTATATTTTTACTATCAAACAATATTTCAAGAAAAATGCAAGATTAGTCTATCTTGTTTCTCGCAGATGACAATATGTGATAGTAAATTTTATATCTTTGGGTTTTGGAATGCCGATAGGCCCAAACAAGTCACTTAAAAATGTTGCCTTGGGATTTAGAAAGTGTTATGGAGACAGATTACTTGATATTGAAAATAGTTGCTGCTTTACCACTCCAACCATAATACTGGTACTACTACTACTACATGTGGCCGTGACATGAAAAACAGCCACAAGTAGCAAAGGCAAAGCTGTAGCTCAAGGTCAGACAGTTTTGATTGCATCTTGTTTGAAGTTCTCTAACAGCCAAATTAAATGAGCCTAATGACCTCAGGTTCTGATCTGCCTCACATGGCATAAAAATTATTGAAAATCAATCAGTGTAAATCAATGCTGTTATTGCCCCCACAGCTGTTTATTTGGATATTAAAATCATGGCGATAGGTTTATATCTTAAGATTGTCTCATACTTTGCAGTTTTAACTTTCATAGCTTTCTCAAAAGAAAACAGATGACTTATCTCTTGGCTCTACAAACACCTAAGCCCTATATAAGTAAAAGACGCCTTTGTAAAGATGAGTCTACGTGTGGAACAGATGTCACCTGTTTTTTCAAGTGCAGGTATTTATTCCTTTTTCTTTGACCAGTTGATCAGTCTCACTCTTTTATTTGGTTCTTCCACAGCCCTGACTTTATTTAATGCCCTGCCGTAATTTTGGCCATCACTGATGTTTATTGGTTGCAGGTTTAAAGGCTTCAAATCACCTTGCAATGCTGTTTTGAAGAGCACGATAAGTAAAAATTAATGAAATTATTAGGCCATCTTGAAGATGAGCGGGTAGGTCGCAAAAAAGTCAACTTTGCATCATTTTTCTACAAATATTGCAGGCAACAAACTGATAAAGATGGCCAGACATGTTTTACTCTACTAATCTTAACCTGTACAACAAGTGAATTGTAGCACCAACTTAAAAGTACTGAAATTTGCATTTAAGTCTGCAGTCTTATTCTGCTTGATTCCACAAATAGCCTTTAGTATCCATCATCACCTCAATTTGTCTCTGAACTAATGTTTGAGCAGCTGCTTTGCCACTGAATCCACAGTCAATTGTTTTGTGAAACCTCTCTCACTCAGTTGTTATCCCTCTTTCACAAAGGAAAAAAGCCAAAAAAAACAAAAACACTTGTCCTTCCAGTCAACACATCTCCTGTCCACACTTCTCCTCCGTGCCCTTCACCTCCCTGCCTCTATTCAAAGTTGTCACCACTTGATACAAACACACAAACACATACACACACGCACACGCACACGCACACACACACACACACACACACACACACACACACACACATTTTTTCCCATGGAAATTCTAACCACACATCGCTATACACATAAATTACAATCACTCTTCTCACACACATTTGCACTTGTGTTAACACACACATATGAGGTAACACAACCATTGAGAGCCACACAGATATGTCCTGCAGCGGTATATTTAGTGACACACACAGTGCCATTAGGGAGCTCAATGGAGAATCAGTGTACAAGGCCAGAGTGATTGTAAGACGCTCGCTCAAAGGTCTGCCGATTATTTTGGTCTCCGCAGGAAATCATTTACAATAGCACTCACCCCCTCCTCTCCTCTTCCCAGTTCAATCCATTTAAACAGTGTGTTACTGTGTGTGCGCATATGCAAGTCTTAAGTCAGCCGCCATAGAACTGATGGGGAAATTCTTTTCTATGTTGTTTAGTTTTGGCTGACTATAGCATGCTGAGGAGGCCTCGCTTGTTTAGAGAGCGGGGTGCTTGGAAATGAGTCATACACAATGTGATGCAACACAGCGGAGCAGATTTGAATTATGGGGCAATGAACAATGAGGTCATCACAGGGCTGGGGGGACAAATCTCTCAGTGCTGTGGCATAACACAGCATTTCTTATCAATGGAGGAAACGACAGCACGGCTTGAAAATGCAGCATTGTCTAAAGGTTGCAAATACAATCAGTTGACTTAAACATCTAAGACAATGTGAGGGGAATTCTAGTGTGATTGTGATTCTTTTCTTTTTTCCTTTTATTTTTTTTTTTTTTTTTTTTTAGCTCTGATTAATAGAATCTGATTTTTTGCAGATTGGTAAACTGTTGCAATTTTTCCATATCCTCGCTCTGTCCCAGTGTTTCCACACCTTTTACATCCACCATACTGAATCCGATCTGATATTTTCCATATCTTTTTCTTCTTCAGCAAATTGTCCACAATCAGCGTCTGCTGTAATACCATCATCCCAAGGCCCCTCTTAAATTTCCTGCTTACTGGGCTTTTACTTTAACTGCATTACATACATCTTCCACCCGCTGTTCATCTGGTTCCTTTCAGCATAAACCAGGTTGAAAGATCTGACTCAAAGCACTTTCATGTGACTGGTTGTTTGATGGTAAATTTTAAAAAATAATATTGTCATTTATTGTGCCTGTTCAGTGGCACAGCTGTGAGCTTGATTGATATCGAATGCCATTTTCATTCCAAGTCTTTGAGAGTGAGAATATGTGCCAGGGAGTATTGATCTGGAGCTTAGTGGATGGTGCAGTATGATAGGCTGGAGGAGGGTGAGGATGCCTGGATGGTCATGGTTGACGGAACAAAGATATTAACAGATATAGTAGTGATCAATGACTTGATAATGTACGTATACATCATTTGTGCTGTTTTGTGTTTTTTCCTCTAGGTGTTATTGAGTCCTCTCTTAAGTGTAAATATAGCACCGCATGCTGCTTCAAGTTAAATCCCATTTGACTGGCTAGTGAATTATTCTGTGTGAGAACGGGGCTCCGATTTTCTACCTTACTTCTAGAGTGTTAGGGTTGCACCTCTAAAATAAACACTCTTGCTTAGTCTCTGCTGAGAACGTTACAACTTGTTTCAGATAAAGGCGTCATGCCCCCCTTGGCATTTATCAGCGCCTGCCAATTTGCTCCTGATGTATCTTTCACATTTTGAAAAAGAACCATTTTACCACCATTGTGTTTTGCAAGAAGGCCTGATAGTGTCACACCAAGACAGATGAGTACCACACTGGCCTGTGGGCCCACAGCAATAACTTACAATAACTATGTGTTTCTTTTCTAACCATGTGAGAAATTGTATGTGTGTTCTCCTGCATTGTGCGTATGCGCATTTGGTTCTTGCTTAGATGGTACATGTATGATAGATGAGATAGTATCCATCCATCCAATGTATCAAGCTATGAGTGAAGCGAGTATTGGTCCAGGACCTTTACTGGAGAGTAAGAGCAAGTCAGATAAATGATCTTTATTCTTTTGAAACCATTCTTTATATAATACTAATTAGAGAGGAGAACAACATAAGCTATTTGTATGGCTAAAATGATATATGGTACTGTATGTTTTTCTTTGTGTACACATTTGTGTACATGTGCACTAATGTATTAAAACATCTCATTGTCCAGGGCTGAATATAATTGATTACAGTTCAACAGTTCACAATAACTGGACAAATCATTCAGTTTTTTCCTTTCATCATGCACACCTCTGCTCCTCATACTCTCTCGTTTTCTTATTCATTCAAAGATGTATGTGAGGCACATAGACAAGAGCCTTTAATTTTACGCCTGGATAGACCATATACACTATTGCTCTATATTCTTCATGCTTATATTGAATCTGTCGAAGGCCGGGGGGGAGAATTGTGGTTTTAAAATGAACATAAACGGGACCCCACCCTCTCACTGCTTCATTTGGAAGTGCCATAAATCTCTAGCAGCAGGCTTCAACACAATTTCTGGTGTCTTTTAGTGCAATCTGTTGTCTAAGGCATAATTACAAAGGGTAATACATGAAAAGCCATCATGAAAGCATACTGTAGAGTCATCCTAATTACATACAGCGGGCTCATGAGTAATGGGGGTGACATGGGACATCAATACCACCACTGCCTCTCATAATAGAAAACACCATTGTTTTACTGTGAGAAAATGGTCAGCATCTATCATTTGAAATCTACTCAGTTTTTTTTCCTCAGGAAGACTGTGAGGCTAGAGACTTAAAAAAAATATTCTTCCTTCTTCCTTCCATTACCTCCAACCATTGTTCAATCAGACAAAGGCACTTGCTCATTGAAAACCCTCTCATCCAGAGCTCCTCCGTGCCTCTTAGTACGAGCTCTAGGCATTTACCATACTCCCTGTCTTCTTCCTTGCTTCTCTGTGGCTTGCTGTCAGAGGGACCCACTTGCCTTCATTTGATCAAAACCATAGCCTGTCCTAATATGGTTGTTGAAAATGTGGAATTGTGAAGCCCTGGGATTGCGCAACTCGCACACGTAGAATGTTGCTGATTCACTGAAAAAAGCGATATTTGTTGATATCAATATAGACATAGTCTGAAGCAACAGTTCAAATAACTAAAAGGAACTTCCATTGTATGGCAATAATTGTGCAGCAGCCAATAGCAGAAAAATCTATTCAAGAATTTGGCCATGCACTCATAGCCTTTGCCCACCGAGGTTTGAAAGATACACAAGTTCACCAAGTTCCAACACTAATGACCATTAGAGACGCAGCAAAAATTCAGCTGCAGCCTCTGTGCCAAGCATAGCTTTAGGTGGTACTTCACATCTGCTATCATTAATTAATACTAATTTGGTCAGTAACTGATTGTCAGGCCTTAGCTCTTGTCAGAGATAACTTTTGTGGGAAGAAGCTCCACTATGTAGACACACTAAGACAGCGGCGGGGACAGGACACTACTGTACATTAAAAGAAAGAATTGTGTCCTTTTTCACAAAACTGTGGTATCGGATGACTGTGCAAAAAGCCAAATGGCATTCAGCGGGGGCATGTTTTTCATGTTTCATGCAAATAATTAGAAACGTATTTCAGCAACGTGGCATCTATTGCATGGGAAAATTTAGAGAGATAATTATGTTTTCCCAGCAAATAAGGAAAATTTGAAAATGAAAACTCCTCACCCCAATCAACATGTCTTTTTGGCCAATAAAAGGCTCATTGCTTTTTGCGCTGAAATACAGAACTACACATTGATCATGTGAAATATGGTATTGCCATATAGAAGAAAAATTTATAAATGCTATTTCTAGGCATACTTGGTGGACGTGGCAGTTTTCCAGGCTGTAAGGCTTGACCTGTGTGTTCTGATTACTCAAAAGAGAACAAAATTAGGATTTAATGAAGAATCTTTCTTCAGGGTAGAACAAAATGATGGTGCTCCACTGACGAATGCATGGACTTTTACAGTGGCTGCATCCATAATCTTATCTTTCCCCTTTTCCCGTTGTTCACATAAACGAATCCTAATGAAAAATCTCATTCCACACCTAGTTCCTCTCCTTATACAAACTTGTCCCTTCACAACCTATGCCTCTGCAACCAAACGTGTTTCTTTTCCACCTTTCTTCCTCCATTCATTGCTCATTGATCCCTTTATTGTTGAGCACCTCTGTGTGAATAATGCATACCGTATTCTGAGAGAAGCAAGCGAGACATGAATGAAGGTGTTGTACAGGTGGGGGAGCTTAGCACCCAACTTATTTCTCGCTAGAGTTCTGTTGCCTCTGGCACTTCTCCTGCATTAAAGTGCACCCATACACACATGCAAACACATTAATGTAGACAAACACAGTAGCCGACACTGAATTCCTCTTTTGTTGTAGTCTCTGCCCATCCAACCATTGAGATATTGCTTATGGCCCCCTGTACTGGCTAATAGACCCAATTACTGCACAGTACGGCATGAGAGCTTCACCGAGGTCTAGGCTCTGACACCTCTATACAGATGCGTGCGTGTGTGTGTGTGTGTGTGTGTGTGTGTGTGTGTGTGTGTGTGTGTGTGTGTGTGTGTGTGTGTGTTTACAGTATGTGGGTGCAATTGTTTAGTATGTCTTCGAAAATCTTGTATGGCACAAGGGAAAGCAAAAGCAGACACACACTTTCTTCTTTTTTTGCCCCATTAGCCCCCAGTAAACAGCTAAACGTACACAAATGCACACATGCACATAACTAAAGCTTGCATGCTGGGAGACGCACAAATGAACCCAAGTGCAATGCCAATCACAATACAGACAGACATTCACATTGATATTGAGCCCAGTGAGACAATGCAGCAAAGTTTGCTGTGAAGAGAGACAAAGAGAAAGAGAGAAAGGTAGACAGAGCCTCGTTCCAAAACCAAAAAAGGAAATATAAAAGACTGCCTGGGAGACGTAGTATGTAAAAATAAATAAAATAATAATAATAATAAAAAAACAACATAGTGATGAAAACGTGTGGGGGGGGGGGGGGGGGGGGGACTAGGACTAGGACTAGGACTAGGACTAGGCACACATATGAAAAGATATAGACACATTCAAACTGCCACTCTGCATTCTTGTAACAGAACTAACAATTTCCCTTTTTGAAAAGTGCCTGTGGCATTTGGCAGTGAAAAGCCACCAATATAAACCAGCTATCATGGAATGAGATAGCTTTTTGGCTGTAAACTGCCACCAAGTACAGAGATAGGCTATTATAGACTTTGATAACCTGACACTTAAGAGGTCATTATGAGACAATGCCCACATGGGCTCACAGGTGCATGCGCATGTGCACACACAGACGCAAAAACACTAAACAAGCAATCAGGAACAAAAATGGCCTGTGAGCTGTCTGGTTCTTGTGTTCGAGTGGGTTATGGCTATTCACACAATCTGGAGGGGGCCATTATTCACATTGCACCCCACATTCACTATGTTTTCTGGCTATCTGTCTCTCTTGTGAAAAATGACAGGGATTGCGGTTCACTGAGCTCTAATAACCCCACCCTTCTCCCCCACTGTCTCTCTCTCTCTCTCTCTTTCTCTCTTTGCCTCTCTGTCTCTCCCTTGTTCTCTATCTTCTTCTACTTCTTTCTCTCTGTCTGCCTGCCTGTCTGTCTGTCCAGGACTAGGACGTCCAGCTGCCACTGAGATGTGAGTCTCTCAGGTTTCATTTCACTTTGACAAGGCAAAGCACATCATAACAGGTAAGAATGTGTGTACACATATGTGTGTTTGTGTTTGTGCGGTTGTGCAGCCCCAAATACACATTTTCTTGGTCCGTAATAATCACAACATTTAACCAAGGGTATGGACTCATTGCATTCCCATTTAAAGCAGCTTTTTTAAGGCCCTGAAAAGAGTCACACAAATGTATATAGACACCTGGTGTGTTGTTTTTTTGCAGACTACAGTATGCATTATGCCTTTATTGAGATCCAAAGTATGACCTAACGTTCTCCCTGGAGATCTCAGCGTTCCATCTGTGCCAGGAAGTGCTCTAATTGGCTCGACAAATGTGTCCTCTCAAACTGCTAATCCAATCAGATATGACCCAGCGAGCGCCAAAAAGAATACCAAACAGCTTGCAATACCCAATGAATAAAACACAATGTGAAAGAGAATATAAGGTCACATATGAAACAAATACTAAATTGATTACAATCTGCACGTTCTTCCTTGTACGTATCAACAGGAGTTAAACCACAAACGTAGACCTTCATCTGCCCATGAAGCCACTCACTGCAACTTATTTACAGTATATTTACAAGCTTAGCTGGGCCCGTAAAATGGCAAATTTACGAGCTCTTTTTAATTAGAAATACTGTCTCCTAGAGTTGGGCTGATGAATTGCACATTCAGTTTATTGATGACGGAAGGGGGTGTGCCGCTCCTGGCTATTGACAGCTGGTCAAAGGATTTCAGGAGACATCAGTTTTTCACTAAGAGGAGATATATATTTGCACGTTGGCTGTATAAAAACCCTGAGACTATATTCATGTGGGATCCTATTCTTTATTGATTGACTTGGCCAAGAGTAATGTGAATGAGGATATACTCTCTCTCTTTCTCTATGGTTTGGCAGTTTACTGTGTAGGTAGTTAACTTTTATCTATTTAAAGGACAAGGTCATTTTTGCTCTAATGCCCTGCCACCTGAATAAAACCTCAAAAGAATCACACAAAGACATGAGGGATGAGTGATTTCAAAATACTAGCTATATGGAAAGATACAACTCAGGTGGGGATACTACAATGGAGGTTGCGTCAGTGTGCTTTCTGAATACCTTTTGGTGGATAATGTTGGTTTATATATTTAGATTTTTTCCTTTGAAGCCACACTCTAATTTTTGTGAGGTGCCTTTTTGTAATAATGTAACTGTGGTTAGGACCTAAATCTGTTTACAAAATAACACTGGAACATAAGATATTGTATCATGATGTAAATAATTGGATATTAAGGCAAAGGAATGCTATAAGATTATATTTTGAGGGACAACAAATGCCAATGGGCATACAGATGGCTCTGGTTCAGCTTGTAGACTCGGACATGTAGTCAAACTCCAATTATAAAGTTAAAAGGAGTGACCAAAAAAGACTTAAAATAACTGATAAATAAAAAAAGTATTACAACTTTTTATGTACATAAAATTAAATGTTTACATATAGTTATTAGATAATTTGTTGGAAGCTGTCACAGAAACATATCAGAGGTAACGACAAAAAGCAAAGAAAAGAGGATGAGGGCTAATCCACAAATACTTTTTGTTTTGGTTGAAGTAAATCTCCAGGAAATTACTACTAGACAATCTAATGTCCTCTGAAGTCACTAGGACAATACTGTATACCTATCTGTGTCAGCTTGAGCTTCAGTGGCCATTTTACAGCACTTCCTGCCCAGTGTGTGCTATCCTGCATGATTTCCTTCCTAGATTCTCATATGACTCTGATTATTTGCTTTGAAATCTAATTCTGTTATATCAAGACTACATTTTGTCTTCACTTCTCTGAAACAATGACTGAATAGAGAGAACTGCAGGAAAGGGAACATGCCATTCTTCATACGGGGGATGTACTTTTTCTCTGAATGAAACAGGTGTTTCCTGCTGCACATGAACAAATGCACAACCTTCATTTCACTATGTTACTAATGACAGCGCTGATTGAAACACAATACATATCAGTTTCATGGGTTAAACAATGATCACGTGTAAACTGACTCTCAGCCCAACACACTAAACATATGCAGAGATAGAGATAAGCAGATAAACGGCAGACATGGTGCATTCATTGGTAATGTGACTGAAAACTAGGTGTGAGAATGAGCTGAAGAGTAGCAGCTTGTTAAGGTTGAGGATACATAATTCTAAAAGATATTTACACAAAAAACATAACATCAACTAAATAAAATAGCAATTAAAGAATTTGAATAATAGGTTAAGTTCACTTACAGAAATGTACATTTACTCATTTGACAGACGTGCTAATCCAGAGTGATTTACAAGTGAGGGACATTAGTCATTACAACTTAAGTCTCTCACACACACACACACACACACACACACACACACGCACACACACAAACCCTCATTTGGTCCCTTGTTGCCACCCCCAATGAATACGAGCTTATTGTCTTATAATGTGACCTTTGCCTTCGGCTGAGAGGCCTTTGTCCTCACACAATAGAGTCCATATTGTAAACCATGCCAGTCAATGTCATCCACACAGCTGCCAGAGAATGGGTGCAGATTGTTCAGGGTCCAAGTTGACGGCTTTGAGGCAGGCACTTGTGGTGTGTGTGTGTGTGTGTGTGTGTGTGTGGTTGTTTGTGCTTGTGTATTTTTATCTGTTTGTGTATGTAAGATACAAGCCTGTTTCCCAGAATCAGCAGATGGGCCCTGTGCAATTAGATTCAGCCTTCTTCCCTTGTGTGCACACATGTACGCGTGCACACAAACACAGACACCCACACAACCACACACACATGCGCAAACCCAGGACTGGGCACGAAGCAGATGTCTCTGAAACACGAGACCTGACAGATACTGTAATGGAGACGGAAACTGAGGAATGAGAACAAAGTTGCCAGGGCAACTGTTAACCATCACTCAAAAAGTTGAATCTGTGTATCTACGGTCTATCTATTTAAGCTCTATTTAAGAATTTATTTAAATTCTTTGAACAAGTCATGATGATAATAATAAAATTGTTTAATTTTTTTTTCCGGGAATAACTGCAAAAATAAAACAATCAGGTCTTTGTTTTGCTCATACTTGATCTGATATAATTGAGCACATTAAATTGCTTTCCCATTCCCATGAAAGGGAATGTAGCGATTAGTGACTTCTAACATGCTTTTATTAAACCCAAATGAATGTTAGTGATTGAAGCTTTTGTTGGGCATGCATGGAGTTTCCACGGAGACCTAATATTGATCAGGATGGATTGGCACTGATGAGAGTTGATTGATAGCAGACTCTAATCAATAATCGGTGTCGGTCCACCGCGCAGATGTCCAGATTTGAAAGTAATCTCCGACAGAGACCAACGTGATCACCATGTTGTTGTAAAAAAAAAAAAAAAATTGCACCCGTCAGGTGCATGCGCGTGTCATGTGAAGAGGCGTTCACGCGGGATGCGGTTCGTTAAGTTTGTCCGGTTAACAAACGCCGTTCGTCCTTTGGAGTTTACTTTAGTATTACCCCGGTCAAAAAGACACAGCACAGCTCCGGAGGCGGCAGGTAAACGAGACGCTGACACAGACGGACCAAACACCAAGTGACAGGAAAACGCCGGGGTGGCGGGCGGCGGAGAGATGCTAGCGCTTTAGCCTGCAGTTATTTGTTGACATCAAACATGGAGGGGGGGGGGGGGGGGGTTAAACAACACGATTACCTGAATGACGAGCCCAGCAATTCGCCTTCGTGGTGCTGTCTTATGTTTTTGCGACCAAAAAGGTAATTCCGTTTCATCCTGTCGTCAAGGCTTTTAACACTGGCCAAGACTTTGGTTTTTCTTTTTTATTTTAGAGGCGTTCGGGGACCTTATGTAACCTGCGTAGCGTTGTGAATGTGTGCAGGCAGAGAATCATGTCATACATATCATCTATCCATCTAAAAAATAAAAAAAAATCAACAATTCACTTTTTCCAAATCCTAGGAGAAGGCTGCTCGACTATCTAAGTGCAGCATCTCTACATTCAGCCTCAGCGGCCATGTACTGACCTGCAGTAAGGGATAGGCTCAGAGGAAATGAGCTTGTGACTCAAAGGTCACCGGTTAAAATCTGAGTAGTACAGTAGCTGCGAAATTCCTGGCAGTTGAAATCCCTCAACAACTGCCATCAGGGATGCGACCTCTGGGCACTTAACCTTTAAACGTTCCAGTGGAGCAGTTCGTGCACAATAGTGCAAGGCTCTGGTTGTGCTGCGCCGCTCCCAGGTGTGACAGTGTTAATGTGGGAGTGCGGTTTGGTTTTCCTTCCTCTCAGCGACGCCCCCACCCCCAGCCATTCATGCAAACATGACTGTGTTCTTTCTTGGTCAGTGAGCCACGCTAAATAAGGCTCATGACTTTATAGCTTACAAATATGTGGCATTTTCAGTCATCATTTCAGCTTTGGATGGTAATAGATTGCTAATTTGCTCTACACCATCGTGACAGTCAGGATAAATCCTGTTGAATTCTGTTGTTTAGAGTTGCGATGCGTGTTGCCTGGTGGCTTAGTATCCTGTTGACTGTGTTAAAGATACCTGCCTGTCCCTCGTACACTCCCTTTTCCCTCCTAAGATTGAGGCAGGGCACCATGGGAGCATATGCACACTGTTGCTGATTCAAGGCTCACATGCACACCACTTACAAATACAAATACTTTGCCACCTGAGCGGAATGATCCAACCTCCTGATACACACCCTCACTCACTCATCCACATACACACACTTCACAACAGGGAATAGACCATAGAGATGCTCTTTGTCAACAACTTGGAAGAAAGCAGCTATTTAGGGCCGCTCAATTCCTGGAAGGCTAGGCCATCTTATTTGTGTGAAACAAAACAAGTTATGGCAGCTACTATTACTCTCTCTTCCCCACTGTGTCCTCTCCTGTTCATGGTGTTCTGCTTATGAACGAGTGCTAATTGTGTAAAGCTGACTATATTGCGAGTGTAGATTTCCAGAGGCCTTGGTGTGATGATTAGCAGATGCACTCACAGATGTTTTCCCTCCATGTGTCTGTTTGCCAGTTCAATTGTCCCTATCGTACACTGTCGAGATTTGTTGTTCTATTTGGGTGCCTCAACATAGATTCCAACAAAAACATTAGTTAGGGAAGTATTAACATGCTTGTGTTAACTCAGTTCTTGCTGGCAGAACTGGACAATGCATTTTGGAGCATAAAAATAATGACACTAACAAGATTCTCATGACTTATTATCTGAGAGAAACAAATGTCAACATTTGTAAGTATCTTTGATTATGATGCAGTGAGGAAAAGGTTCAGACCCTATAGGCAACCATACATAACCCTCAAATTCACCTTGGTCTTCCCAGACTTATTACAATCTCAAAGGGGGATCAATTTTCAAGACCTCCAGCTACAAGCTGAATATGAGATCTGAGGAGCATAAGATGCATTTTTGATTAAATTGTTTTCACCAGGCACAATTCAAGATTGATTAAACAAGTGGTGTAACACTTCAGCACACCCCAATATTCTTTTATTTGGACCTATTGGAATATTTGTAACTTTATGAAACAATTTCACCAACATTTCTCAACTGTAATACTATTCGATATATATTAATTTTTTATTATTTTTTTTTATTTCCAACTGCTTATCTATCAGGGTTTCAGGGAGGTGGGGGTACGGGGGGCAGTGGACCCGGGGGGGGCAGCTACAGTCAATCACAGCCGGCATCTCGGACCCAGGGCTGACATATACAGACATACACAATCAACCTGTCACATGCCTACAGGCAATTTAGAGTCACCAATTAACATAGGCGTGCATGTCTTTAGACTCTGGGCAGAACCTGGAGTATCAAGAGCCTATATATCTTCTACCGCTTATCTGTTTCCGGGTCACGGGGGATGCTGTAGCCATTTGGCAAGGGTGTGGTACACCCGTACAGACAGGCAGAGACGAACAATCACTCACACTCACGCTCAGGCCTACAGGCAATTTAGAGTCACCAATTAGCCCAAACATGATGTCTTTGGACAGTGGAAGGAAACCAGAATACCCGGAGGAAACCAGGCACGGGGAGAACATGCAAACTCTGCACAGAAAGGAGCAATATAGTTATCATAAATTATTATATAACATTATTATATAAAATGTCACATGTCTTGAATATCACATGGAGAAAACAAAAATTCAAAAATCTATTTTGGAATAGATATACACAGTCACAGTTGTTGTCCACCCACTGCTCCCTTTGAATCACTGTATTTCCAATGCATATGTACATATGCTGTTTTTTTTTTTTTTTTTGATCGGAATACATTAGCACGCCAGGGATGTGAAGCTGCAGTAAGCTCCAGACCTCTACTCTGCGTGATTTGAATATGAAATGATTAGCTTATTGATTCTGGTTATTTGGGTCTCCAGCCCAGAGGGGTGATATGGTGGCAGCGCAATCACTGTAGCTGACATTTAGCACTTTGTTTACCTTTGCTGTCTCCATTGATTACTTCAAAATCACCATCCATATATCCTGCTATTCTGCCCATTGTATTGTGAGTTTTATGTTATTTCAGAAAAGTGATGGATATAGCTTATCAAAAATGCAATAGTTGTGGTCTCTGCTGGCACAGAAAACAGCCAAATTGTCTGGCAATCTCAGAAAAATGGTTCTTACAGGCTTGCATATCAAACAGTATTTGAACACCATTGTAAAGATAGCGGGTGCAATCCATTTTGTACATAAACTGAGATAAAATAGGCCTTAAACAGGTCTTCGGTGGCACAGAAAGTATACAGTTCATACCTTTTATTTATAGCTTCCTGTATAAGACTGATGAGGATTTGGAGTTCAATCCAGTGGTATGCTAAACTGTTTTTACCCTGCATGTTGAAAACCACAGCTCAGCCGCAGCCCAGCAGGGAAGCATAATAAAAGGTCCTGATTTTTATGTATTAATGTTCCAGGTACATTTCTAGCACAGAGTAACCACCACTGCGCCATTTCAATCCCAGTAAACTTTGAAGTAAATCTCATCTTCGGTTTAGAATTTTGATTGTGGTACTGGAGAGAAGTGAAAATGTAATATCAAACTAAAGTGTTTGCTGACAAATACTCCCGTATCACTGTGGACATCTGTCATGAGACATTTTACACACATCATTGCTCTGAGCAACAAAGCCATCAAAGTGACTGGAAAAGACTGTAGTTTTGCTGATATTCTACTATATCGCTGAAGGAAATATTCCTTTTTTGTGTCCACCATCATATTTTTTTCATGCGAAAGCCAAGGTGACAGTCTGCAAATGAATGCACTCCTCCGTTAGATCTCGCCGTATTTCCATTGCCGTTTTCTCAGCTGTTAGACAATCCAGTGTTAAGTGCCTCCTTTTATATTTATATACCAGTGTCGGTACTTATGCATTATTAAATTATGAATAGGGCCCAGTAAGCGCCCCAGAAAGGCCTTTTTGAATAAATTTTTCAGGACTCTGATATACACAGTTCATATCTGCTCTTTAATGCAGGAAGCAGTGGTTTGACTCTAATGTCTTATGCACAAATCACTAGTTTTAATTTTTTCCAAAACTGAATCAGTGAATCTACGTTCAGATATTTTTTTTACTTTAAATAGCTGATTCAGGAAAAAAAAATATGTTTGCATACTTGTTTGTTTATTTATGTGAAAGTTTTGAGGTCTACCAAGCACTTGGTAGAGGTAAAAACATGGTTCCTTTGTAAAGGTATCTCATTATCTTAGTCCTAAACTCTTCAGATATGTTTTACGTGAGGGTATTTTGAAATGGAGAACAATGGATGTGAAGGACCTGTGGATGCCCACCATTTTTAATCATCTTTAGAGAACAACAGAGGGAGCAGGGCGGAAAGGGTGCATGATAGAGGGGACAGAGGTGTGAGGAGAAGCAGAGTTCAAGGAAAAAGGCAGCAGGAAAGATGAACAGTCAAAGCAGAGAAAGAAACAAGACTGTACTGACAATAACAAAAAGGCCTGAAATAAATGGAGGAAGTGAATGTGAGTGGGAAAAAAAAAGAGCTCCAAAACAACAGCGCATTTGAGCTTATGAGTGCATTCTGCTAACTGTGCCTGGCCCTTTCATGAGGGTTTAAATCTAGGCCATGAGTGTCGTATGTTTGTCTCCCTCCTCTTTAATGCAGCATCATTCACTGCTGAGGTGGCTGTTCTCTCTACTGTACAGCACAACTTTCTCCCTCCTCTCCCTCTCTCTCTCCTTCTCCCCCTCTCCCCTCACAAATACAATCACACGCACACAAACTTTGCCTCTCTCTGCCTCTGGCTTTAAGGCATGGTTTTGACAGATCTATTGTGACAGTACTGGGTTTAGAGCACAGTGACAGAGAGGAAGAGAGGGAGATGATGATGGTGGAGAGAAAGTGGTATGAAGGAGAAGACAGATGAATCAAAGGGAGGAAAACAACAGCAGTGGCAGTGGAATCAACATCACTGCATCTTTAGTTGACATAATTGATTGTATCACAGGCAGTTTTGTAAACCATTAACTTCCCCCTTATGGGTTAGCCAGCTGTACTGACACACAGAACCGAAAGGCGACACATACATGTGTGCAAATGTATGACTCTAGGCTTGTATTTGCATGTTGTTTGTTTTGTGCATTTATTTATTTGTTTCTCTCTTTTTTTTTCCCCTGCTTGCTCTGCAACCTCAGTGAATCAACCCACTGTGGTCTAAGAAGACAGCAGACAGCAGTAACTACAAATACAAAAATGGATTTGGAATTGAAGTTGTGTGAGAGCTGAAAAGAAAAGAAAAGGCAATTGTCAAATGACATTTAGAGACTGTACTGTCTAATGGCGCCTTAGCCTGGCTAATTAGCTTTTAAGAGGGTTATATATTTTTTATTTATCTACCATATTTATGTGGCACAACAACCCCAGTTATTAAGTTATTACGTTTAAAAAAGACACTGCTAGCAACTCCATGTTTGGCCGGTGACATTTATCTTGGCCAAGTTAGTTACTTTGTGGCTTTTATCCGTTTAAAAGGTGGAAGTCTATAAATAAATGTAAATAAGCAATGAGTATTTTAACACTGCCATTGTTTCTGCTGTTACTTATAATCTCCTTCATGAATACAAATATAAAATACCTGCCGTATTGATGTATTGAAACAAATACAGTTATTTAAATATTGCCATATCAGTGACAGTAAACAGGTGAAAGACAATGTCTGTAAGTGCTTAAGCATTTGCTAATGTCAGCTTTAACTGAAGTTCAGTTAGCTGTCACTCCCTGCGGTCAACACCCTGCGGATTGGTGGAGGCAAAGCAGTTGTCAGAAGGTCAGATTATAGTTTTATGGCTTAATTCTGACCAAATATGTAGCACATTTATGTGCTTTGGCTAAGTAGGGCAGTGTGTTTTTGGGCTATTTTGTTGTAATGCCTACATATTTGTCCTGTGAAACAGTTGATTTGATTTGGACTCCTGCTTCATCGGTCTTTAGGTACTATTTAATGAATCTCTGACCAAGTATTACATGGTACAGAAGGACCTGGATGGAAAAGATATATGCCTTAGGTTATTAACTTAAATTGAGATTCTTTTCAACTGACTGATCATTTTGCAATCCCTCTCTTTTCTGCCGTCAGTCCCCATCCTTCTGTCACTCCTCCTTTATCCTTTCTTTCCATCTCTATCTTCCTCCGCCCTTTTTTCCCCTGACCTTATCAGTGTATCCCTTCCTTCACTCCCCCCTATTCCTTCATCTTCTGTTCTTTCGCTTCTCCTCTCCTCTCCTCTCCTTTCCTCTTCATTCCTCCTTGCACATCTCCGCCTTTGTCCGTCTGGTCTCGCGGGGGGGGCAGGCGCGTAGAGTTGATTAGACTGGCGCATTAAAAAGTTCAGAGCAGAACGGAGTGTGGTGTCTAGCCCGCCAGGCGGTGAGGAATCAAAATGGCAGTGCCTTACAGACGAGGTCATTGGCGGTGGATTTTCAGGGTGGTTTCAGTGCATCGGATTTCTGGGAGCGTCCTCAGAGCAGCCAGAGGCAGCCATGCGGAAACTGCAGTGGTCCGGTTAGAGCTGGAGCCTCCCCAGATGCAATTTTCTGACGGGCATAGAATGTCTAACACGGAGAAAGAGGATGAGGTGCTCAGCCCACAGCTTTGAACTATTTTGAGTGATAATGATTTTAATTCTTTTCAAAATGAAAATGTAAAAAAGTTTTTTGCATGCTAAATGCAAATAGGGAAATAATAACCTTGCTTGGCTTTCTTACAAAGTATTACCCATGATCGTCATATGCAACACAGGATAAATAGTTTGATAAAAAAAAAAGATAGAAAATAGATTTTAAACTAACAAAGGGGAAAGGAGGGGAAACGTGAGTGCGATTACAAAAAAACAAGCTCGGCAGCACACCGTGTTAAAGATTTTTCATTGAGGACTTTAAATCGAGACCATGATGGCCAAAACATGTGACAATAATGAAGGGGTGACCTATACCTTTAAGGCTACACTCCAGCTCTGCAGTTACTTGCCGGGAAGCCACACAAAGGATTTACAACCCTGTATGAAATAAATTTCCAGCCAGGCCACTTGTCTTCAGGGCACGATGACAATTGCACACATTCCTACAGTGGACCAGCCCCGCACCCACCTACCCCCTACCACACATGTGTCTATCCTTTTGCCTGTGTGTTTGTAGTGTTCATGTTGGAAAATAGCCAGTGGGAGTAGCCACATTGCATCTGGCTACAGCAACCAGATGTATAGATTCGAAATGAGAGGCACATGCTGACGTGACTATTTGTCTTGTTGAGTTAAGGTTTGACGACAACAACTGTGTGACATTGACTCATTGTTAATTGTGATTTTAATGCGATTTGAATGGGGTTGTATGTGAGCCCTCCCGAAAAATACCCCAATTGCATGCAACTGTATGGTTATGTGTGTGGTTGACATGACATTATGTTTATGTTGTTGGGAGCTGACAGTATGTTTTCACTGAGCTTCTGGTCACACCAAGGGTCGACTCGCTGCTAATCAGTATCTCATCAGCAAGGCAATTATGAGGGTGTGCTTTATATTCACAATTGCTCATGGTGGTTTCAATGTGCGTATTCTTGTGGGTATTTTTAATGTTGTTATTAAATTGAGAGAAAATGCAAGGAGAGATAAGGGGAAATGGTTCTGCCAGGCAGGAGTCATGACAGGAACTCATTGCTCAGAGCGGATGAGCCCATGCAGTTTTCACCCTTACCGCCCGACTATCAGGTTGCCCTGTGTACATGTTGCATGTGTGTCTCTGCTTCCATTGTGCAAAGACCCGCAAATGCGTGCAGATATGCTTGTTTCCATGTACGTGTGTGATTGCTTCTTATGTCTCTCATTATAGAACAGAGCCCAGACTTCCACCAGGTCCTATCCTGATTAGTCATCTCTTCAGCTCTGCACTGCCAAATTAGCTACCTGAATGTGTGTTTGTGTCTGTGTGTGGTCACTTTAATCAAAATTCTCCAAGCCTGTCTACCTGTGCTGATGATAATTTGCCACACTTCCAATTCCCCCAAACATACGCACCCACACAACCTTATTCCAACCCCCCTCCACACACACACACACACACACACACACACACACACAGCCCTACCCACCTACCCACCGACATGCACAGACACTTGCATGCATACACAGTCACATACACACCTACCTAAATACAAGCCCTCTCATACACACAGAAATGGTCCGTGGTGGTTAAACCTACGCCAGCAAGCCAACTGGAGGTAATTTACCGTAGCTTGGCGGACACATGCCATTTTACTGAACATGGTGCATGGCCCCTTGAGCTTTGTTCCGCTCAGACTTCTCTCCAACAGAGCAAAGAATGAACAACTGAAGACACTAAATGAGAGGGAAGAAAAGAACAAGTGAAGAAAAACTAAATACAAAAAAAATGGCAGGGGCAAAAAAAAAGGAAATTTAAGATAAGCTACTTCCTGTGTAATCTATGTTGCTGTGCAACAAATGACTATGTACACACACTCACATATATATGTATACTTCTCCGAACAAACACATAATGTGCCTCTTCTGATTGTATTTTGGCAACAAATATGATAAAAAATATTTTTTTCCGATTGAGGGGTTTTACTAATGATGAGCATGTTTGCTTTCAAAACTGTCAAAAATGAACAATCCCTCCTGGTTTGCTTCCTCTCTAATTAGGGAGAACTTACATACGTTTACACATGGACTACAAAATACTGACTTTGCTTCGCAATTACATTTCCCAGTTATTTGTTTTAGCTAAAACTACCTTGTACTGCACTGACAGCTTTTCCTAATGTGTCTTAAACACACACACATACACACAAATAAAAGACACAAAAACACACACACACACACACACACAGAGTATTCTTTAGGGTAGACTACAAAACCCAGCATGGACACATTTCAGACTCTGCCTGGAGGCTGAGGGAGTAGGGCATCTGGTCTCCTAGTGATAAGCATGTGTGTATGTGAGAGTGTGTGTGCATGCACGTGTGTGCGTGTGACGTTCACTGACAAGGTAGCCCAGTCCGGTCAGCACTCATTAGTGAAAGAGAGAATCCCTGAATGAGGAGTGCTGTGACAGGCAGGACTCTCGTTAAGGGACTGATCTCTCTCTCACACACACACACACACACACACAAACACAGGGTCAGGCTGCCTCAGTGCACAGAAACAGCCTAACATCAATTATTTCATGGATGCATGCAATAAAGCCTGTGAGTGTAGCGGCCCAAGCAACAGCTCTGTTAATGCCCACCCTGTAGGAAATGAAGATTCAGGGCAGGAACATGAAGGCATAAAGGACAATGAAACCAAGTCACTAATGCAAACAAAACCACTAGGGAGCATAGTGTCCAAGTGGTTCCCCAAATAATAAGCTCCAGTTAGCTCCATTTTGCGCCAATCTAATTTAAATGGGACCGTTTTCTTTTGTCGCAGATGATCTGAATGAAACACACACACACACATTTAATGTTTACATTTTGGGACACATTAATAAATGTCTACTGAGCATATATAACTGGGGGAAAGATGGAGAGAAACAGCAGGTAAATCAAAAGAACTGGATCCAGGGGTGGCTATTTGTTTTGGTCTGATGCTGCTTATTAGTTGATGTTTTCCTCAGCTTTATGCAAATGCTGCTTATCTGCCAGGCTGGATCTCCACTGAGATACTGGCCTAGGAAAGGAAATACAGGGTTCGTTTAAAATATATGACTAAATTATTTCATCGTTTAAACAGTGAGTGGATTCAGACGGGGCATATGATGTTTGCCAGACCTTATGTGCATGATCAACTGATGAATATGTGGCATAAACACATCACATATGTTCCGATAATTAACTCCATTACTGCCCGTTTATTCATAATATATTAACCAATGAACGTGTTGGGATAATGAAAAGGCCAATGTTAGAGAAGGAGGAAAATGTTTTGGGCGATCATGCGTTGTGGACTCTTGTCAATGGAACATATTTTTACGTCATTATCTGAGCATATGGAAGTAGGCAGCCCCACTGTATTAGGAACATTACTGGAGTGATTTGGGTTTGGATACATCTTGGACTGCTCGCGGGGCTGTCACACAACTATCACCCGGGAAGACGCTGTGAGTGGCGTGGAAACGAGAGGGTTAATTAACTGACGGGTGGGATGCTGGTGGAGCATACGGTGTGATGGAATAGCTTTTGAATTATGGAACAGTTGAATGCTGTGGCTGGTGGCGTTTGGCCATATGTCAGTGTATGCCTCCTGCGTCTAGCCGAGTACAGCTGGTCAGATTGCTCATGTTCAACCGAGTTTGGGACCAATCAATCAAAATGGGGCAGCTTGTTGAGTTGTTTAATCGGGGGCAAGAATAAAGCTCAGGACTCTATTGTGATTCTATCCTTTTAGTGTCATTAGGGATTTGTCACAAACTGTTAACAAATATGGAATCATTCTCCGACTCACACCCGATATATCGAGGGCTGAATAGAAAATCTTACCCTTTTGGTTTTGCCTTAGTTTGTTTAAAAAAAAAAAAAAACTCGCCATTTTGACCAGCACTTTATTAGGGAAATAGGACTTGGAATCAAGAGAGCAGCTTGGCTAATTAGAGGTCACATGAAAATGAAAGGTGTCTGCTTGAGAAGCTGTGCAGCATCTCTGTAATTTCTCTCACATCCACAGGTCAGTGTTAGATTTTTTATCTTGTGAAAAGAAATGGTAGTTCGAACATGCATTACCCCCTTTCAGCTCATGACCTTTACAGAAATCTATCGATTTGTGTTCGTGTGGAAGAAGCTGGGTTTTGAATAAGAAGCAGAAAATATTATCAGTCCATACAAAATTTTCAGAAATAAAAAAAAATTAAACATGATCAAAGTCCAGAACAAATTAAGTGAGTGGATATAATGTTTGACTATTTAATGCTGTAACTCAAATAGGTTTTCTTCCTACCATTGTTCAGTCATTAATCTATGCCTGCATTTTTTTATTACAGTAATTTTAAAGTCATTTTCAATTTCAAGGATTTATTTTGACATCCAAAAAGGAGCAGTCAATAAATAGCCCAGACGACTGCACAGTTCGCATTCTGTTGTTTGTCCTTGGTATGGGTGTGTTCCCAGGGATTCAGATTCTGCATTGCACGTCCTTCTGGGTACATCTCTCTGTCTTTTCTCCAACATGAGGCTTTTTTGTGTCTGTGCATGTTCTGAAGATACATTATACATATGTATTACATCTCTGTAGGCTATTTAAAGGTCCGAGTGATCCTTTTTCTGAGTTAAAAAATTGAATCCTTGTAGCAGTAGTTTTAGGTATCCAAAAATATCCAAGACAGAGCCTGAGCCAAAGCAGCTATTTGCCTTCACAGCATGGCATGACGGAGATAGCTGGCTATTGTCTTAGCCTCTGCTGGGCCAAAATGATATGGCCACACTGATCAATAGTCTCTGTTACACATGATGTATTTCCCATGGCTCTGGCTGTCTGCTTCACTCCATCTGTCCCCGACTGTCGCACATTTCTGCAGCCTCTCTCAGTCAGGCACACATGCACACACTATCTCTACAGGCCTGTTTATTTGGCCTGTAGAGATGGAATCCCATGAGAACCCTGAACATTTAGGCATAAAATAGGGCCGCTGCAGTGTTTGACCTGCTCCTTTTGAAAAATGATGTTTATCTGGCATTATCTAGGATGATTGCATAATGACCATAGGTTCAAAAAGAAAATGGGACAACATTTGAGTTTTTGGAGACAAAAAAAAAAAAAAAAAGTTGGGAAGTGATTGAATTAGTTTTGGGATGAGCAAATGGGCGAGTGATTGAACAATACTGGTCAGCTTAATCAGTTTAGAAAAAGGATGGAGAAATGATGCTTCCCAGCCTGTCACTGCTGTAACTAATCTCAGAGACTATCCTCTTATTAATTGTTTATCGCTGATAGACCATGAAATGAACAATTAGATTGGAACATCAATACATTTCACACTTTGATGCTGATATGGAATACCAAGTGAAGTGAATCCTAATACAGACAGCGGCGCCATTATGCAAACATTACGCTCTATTATATTGTGTATGTCTGTTTTTATTTTCTTCAAGGTCAACATTTAGCATTTCGTCGTGCCTTTCCTTCACAGATTTGTTGTTTATGGATTATTTGGCATATGGTCTATTCTTGTGAAACATTCTAGTTGTACTGGAGCTGCAAATGCTGAAAACATCAGACAAAATCTGGATGCCTTTGGAAACAGTTGGAGCATAATGTTACATCATTTAAGGCTTATACAAATTTATGATGGATGAGAATGGACCATGTTGTGTCTCATACAAATGGATATGAAATAAATTGTGGATTTTTAAGGCACCAGGGATCAGCCACCTCTCCTTTCCCACAGTTCCCGCTTCATATCTTAGTATTCGGCAGATTGGTTATTGTGAACAACCATTTGTATTACCGTTTTTCATTTTGCTCTCTATGTTTCTCTCAGTATCATTTAAAAATAATTATTGATTACAGTCTTGTCCTAAGGAAGCTGCATTGACCTAAGCAAAGTGCTGTTAGTTAAAACATCAATCTGCCATATAAATAAACAGAGCAACAGAGCATCAGGGAAATATTTTCCTTTGCTGCATAAACTTTACAAGCATGAAAGCAGTTTGTTGTTTAAGCTGTGTAGCAGTAATGATCCAAAGGCTTTTGGTTAATGGAGAGAGAACATTAATAAAGATTTAGTTTTAAAGAGACTTTATTTATTTATTTTTTGATTATTATGAAATTTCACAGTTAATTAGCACCTAGATTCATTCAAGGTGTAATGCCTGCTAATGATATTTGCATCAGCATCTGAGGGATTTGGCCTTAAGGTAAGGTACTGCATGTGTGCGATAAAGAGAATATGGACGTATGATGTGCAGGTCCCAATACAAAAAATACATGTGCAATAAAGTAGAGATGAGGCTTGGAACTTATTAGGGTATGGTAATGAAGCTAGCAAATCTGATCTGTGTGTGTTGTTCATTTTTATTTCTTGCAGGCCTGTATGGTGTCAGGAACGCTGAGCTGTGAGAGAAACAGCTCACCACAAGACTGTCTGGGCTCAGCAGGAAGTACCGCCTTGTTTACTTCCAAGTCAACCTCAGACGTCATGTGGATCAGATGCCTGCTCTTCGTCTCCACCTTGTTTTCGCCAATTGCCGTCGGTAAGTGCACATGCACATTATTATCCAGGACACTGTAATACAGTTCAGACTCTGACATATTTTTATAAAAATTTTTTTGGATGCTGTGTAATAAATTCGGCATTTTTTTTAAACAGAATTGAATGCATTGTTGCATTTAATGCAAGTTTGGAGATATTTACTGACCATTGTTAGCTGAGGTGACTGCATGCCACATTCTCGTATGGAAGTTGTGCTAAGTTCATATATATATATATATATGTTCATATATATATATATATATATATACACACACACACACACACACACACACACACACACAGTTGGAAATCATAATATGAATAGTGGCTAAATCGCATTTGGCTGCTTTAGTTTTACTCGTGTGGCATCAAGCATGCTAATTCACTGTCACACTTCCTGGGACACTCAAGTAGAACAGATTGTTTTTAATAACACCTGTTTTTTACTTACAACAAAGAAGTCAAAATCTCTGTCAAGAAAAATGGTCTCTGGAGACAGCTTTCACTGGCAAGAGATTGTATCTGCTTTAAGTTGTAGTTGCCCCACATTAAAAACCACTGAGATACATCTGCACACTTGTAAACATATGTTCACATACAAACACATTTTTGGATAAACTTCCTTTCTTTGTATGCCCACAACAAAAAATGCAAGGAGCAACTGCATGGCTTAACCAACTCTGCACACTCAATTAATTGCTTAAAACATTGCAAATGCAAAACCAACTGACTCTTGTTCACTTACGAATATCCTCTGCCTTATTAGTTTTCACCTTTATATCTTTCTTTCACTATCCTGCATGCTCTCTCTCTCTCTTTCTCTAACACACACACTCATACGCATAAATGCACACACAAACACGCATGTGTGCACGTGTGCACAGTGCAGACGCAGCCCTGCTATGTTTTCTCCTCTCTGCTGTGACGGCGGGCTTTCAAGACTCCTAGAGGGAGCTCTGGCCCACTTGGACTTAATCCTATTAATGGCTGCTGTCAATCACACTGTTGTGAGGAAAAACTGCTGCACACGTGCATACACATTCAAACATGCACGCAGAGATACTTCATGTTCTCATGACTGCTGACATGTTTGCGTGCGGGTTAGGGGTGTGCCAAAAAATCGATTCATATAAGAATCGTGATTCTCATTTACGACGATTCACAATCGATTCAAAATGTCCCAAAATTGACAAGAAAAAAAAAAAAAAAAAAACAACATATCCGCCTCCATTTTATATATGGGACATCCTGACGTCACCATGGAGCCGGTTCTGGAACATACGTATGCGCGGTAAGCACCAAAACAAGGTGGAAACTACAATAATGGAGATTGGAGATTCACCCAGCCCCGTTCTCATTGGTTTTTACCTAGAGCCCTATAAAATCTGGTTTATTTTTTCCCAAATTTTGTTAACATTTTTCCCATACTTTTTTTTTGTTTGTTTTTAGCATTCTACGCAAATGTAACCTTGAGACAGTGTTTTAAATAATGAAATATAGACAATTTCGTCAGTTATAACTGAAAACTTTAATGCCTCCACACATTTAAGCAAAAACATTAAATCCACTGTAAACTTTTTAATGTATTCTATCCCTGTGCTCCTTGGTTTTCCACCAATTACCGACATCTCCTTCAAAGAACATGATAGTAAACCTCTTTGTGTTAAGCTCAGTGAGTGACTTAGCACTTAACACTCAGACAGCCGCTTCACTGATGGGGAACGTGAATTATTAGTGACCCCCTCAGAGAATTTTCCTGACAGATACGTTTCTTTTTATTCTGAGGGGGAAAAAAAAAGTCCTGGAGGGGTCCAGTCTCTCGTCTCGAAAAGTCGCTAGTCTCTGGAGGGGTCTGTTCTAGTCTTTGAGGAGGGGGGGGGGGGGTCCAGTGTCTTGTCTAATCTGGTCTGATCTGATCCAGTCTCAACTCTCTGCAGGGGTCTGGTCTCTGGTCTGGTCTAGTCTCTGGGGAGGTCCCGTCTCTGGTCTAGTCTGGTCTGGTCTCGTTCTAGTCACTGCTTGGGTCCGGTCTCTGGTCTGGTCTGGTCTGATCTGGTCCGGTCTAGGAGCTGGGGGGGTCGTTGTTCCTTTCTGTAGCCAGGTCCATTACTCATCACCAATTAACCAAATAACTTAGACGTGTTCAGGTGCCCCCACTGGGAATTGAACCGCACCCACTACGCTCAAGTCACCACATTTATTTATTTACTTACTTACTTATTCATTCATGGGTATGGGGGCGTGCATTATTAGTGACCCTCCTCTGAGCATTTTCCCAACATTTATTTATGTATTTATGTAAAATATAAAATGTTGGCCAGTTCTGTTAGTCCATGTTTATAGTGAATTCCGTTTTTTCGTGATCGCAGATTTTATAGGGCCCTATTTACTGAATGCCAGAGAAGACCGAGCTTGACATGAGCTTCACAGTGTGCAAGGTTTGCAAGAGCCCATGTTTAACTGCACAGTTTTTTTTTTTTAATAAAGAGACACTTTTATTTTTGTTACTTAAATGTGCTATTGCTTTTATGCAACAATTCCATCTAAATGTTTCAAACTTAATAAATGTGAAAAAGACACTTAAATGTCCCCATTTGTCATTCTGTCTCGCAAAGCCGACTGCAGTAGATCATGAGGATCCTTTGGCCATCTATAAATTGAAGCAGAAATCATTATGAATCAAATTGTTTTGAATCGAAAATCGTAGCCATTCCCTCCCCAATGCAGATCATATACTCCCAACACTGCAACACTGAACAGCCACATGGACGGACATCCTTCTTAAAAACGTGCACGCACAAACACAGTCAAGCACTCACAGGAAGTGTTCACAGGCAGCCACTTAGCCACACAAACACCAAGGGCTTTGCTTTAGCACCAAGAGATGAGTTTCAGTCAAAGGTATTTGCATCAATGTCTAAAGAATAAGTCGACATATGCAAATCAGGCTGTTTATACTTAGCAAGGATTAGTTGAAACAAAGACAGTTTAGCTTGAGGACCCACGGCAGCAAGCACTCCATCTACTCCACTGAGCTGTGTCTTGTCATTATTTCAGGGTTGTGTTGAGACATATAAAAGAAAATAGGAAGGCATGAATTTGTGGACTGAAATCGCCGGGGTTTAGAGAGCATTTCTGGCGTGAAAACTGTTTAACCTGTCACAGTGGACTTGTTGATCATGTTGCCAGAAGCTGGAGGAATGATACAATCATTCAATGAACAACACTACAGAGGGCCTCAAACAAACTGTGTAAAATATGTGGACACTTCAGTGATAAAGAGCAGTTGGCACTGATTTCATTCTTTATTTTCCTTGTCCATAGCACATACCATTAAAAGACAACTATCAACTAGGGCTGGGCGATATTCAGAAAATATCCAACTGAGACTTTTCTGACAGCAGTTACGGTTTGATTTGGTTTTTTCAAGTGTTGGTCGAGGTTGTTTGCAGTTGGGTCATTCCTAGGATTTGCTGCCATTTGAGTACCCATGGGATAATATGGTATATATATTTTTTTTAAATGAGCTTACACTTCTTAATAAAAGCATTTCTTACATGCTTAACCCCTTTTCTACTTTATGTCTAAAGTAATACAGGATTTATTACATTTAAAATATCTTTGTTGTATATCCTCTCCCACTTATTACTAGTCAAATGTCAGATAACAGATCAATGAAGTTTGTGAGATCGCAACTTGTTATCTATCTATCTATCTTTGTACTGTACCTTTTTCATTTTTCATTGTTTATTACATTATTACATATTCACTTGTTTGTATTCGTCATTTTTCTGGCTTGACTCAGAGCTCTTGCACAAAACATCAGTGCGCAGATGTACAAATAACAAATGAAGTTCTTTTTTTTCTTCGATTAGACACTACATGGGGCACTCAATTCAAAGTGCACAATAGGGTGTGCACAGTGGCACTACAATTCATACATTTGCTTAGTCCTCTGAACTCCTCATCATTGTGTGGGTGAAACATCCAAGCCCTGGGCAATTTGGATTAACCAAACAAACAAATAAAGACAAGAAGTGATGCTAACAGTGCAGCGGTTATAACTAGCGTAGCACAACCAGCGAGTCTTGCTGGCAGTGAAAGCTCCACCAGAAAATTGGGCTCCCCGAAAGCCACCGTGTAATTCAAACCCTGAATAAAACGACATCTCACAGATTCATCGTTGGAGGACTGTGCATCCTATTAGACACCACATGGGCCACTCAATTCAAAGTGCACAAGACTGTGAGCTGCTGTCGGTATCTTTTAGACCGCTTTTTTCTCTAGGGTTTTCAGACAAATCACCGTAATACTTGTCTATATCACAGGGCCGAATAAGAAGGAAGCTGCAGGAATTATAAGTGACAACTTCAATGCTGCGCTTTCTTGATCTCTAGGTAAACCTATCTTCATATTGCTGTTTTCACCTCCCAGCTGGGCTTATACGCAGTTGACTGGGGCCACTTCTGATCAGGAAGCATGGAGGTGCACTCGCTCCAATGCTTAGTATGTCTGTCTCACAGGGAGGAAATACTTTTGATCTGGGCCTGCGAACGGCGTTCTCTGCATTGCTATGGTTTATGTCTGAAATCAATATTTTGATTAAAATTTGATCACTCATGCCAACCTGTTTGTTCCTGCATAAATTCTTGAACAAATGTCACAGCTATATAATCTAATTGAAATAATTGCGATGTATTCTTAAAGCATGTAAAATATTTCTTAAAAACAGCCTGAAACTGCGGTTTTTAAAAGGTTTCACTATAACAGGTGAAAATCATGCAATTGACTGCTTTTACTTTTTCTTTCTTTTTTTTTTTTTTTTTTTTTTTTTAATATGTTTCATATGATGAGGAAACTTCTATAAGTATCCCAACATAAAAGGCTACATTGTACAAATGGTTGTCTGATCCTAACTCCAGCACATCCACCTTTTATTAGGTGAGAAGTGGTTTATATTTGACTTAAAGAGGCAACAATGTAGACACAGAGGGCAAAAAGCTATATTGAGCTTTAGCTACAAAAGCTGTACTTATTTGTAGATCCAAGTCATTTTTTATCTTTTTGTGGGATTTATTGACAATAAACCATATCCTCTGAAATCTCCCTTGCACTTTTAAAACATGTTGTTTTTGCTTGAACTTAGACAACCCACATTTCATACAGCAACACTGGCCAAACGCTTTGGCAGTTCAAGTAAGAGATCACATTTTAAATCTCTCTCTTCCCTCTCAACCTCTCCTTCTTCTTCTTTCCATCTATCCACCTCTTTCGCCACTCTCTTGTTCTTGGCCCAAATGTAAAAATCGATATCCTTTTGTTCCAGCCCCCTGAGGCAATGAGAGTGTCTGAATAAGATTGTCTCTACTCTCCATGGCTGCCAAGTTTCTGTCAACACTTACACAGCTAATGACAGACACATTAACATGCACATGTCAGCCCAGACATCATTGAATGTGTGCAAAGACAGAGGGCTTAACATTGGCGTGTATGCTCAGAAGTGTGCGTCATGTGACTGCATGGCTGCACGTACTTGTTTGGAAAGAAGTGACGAAAATATGTGTGGAGTAGGTCCTTGGGACGCAGAACGGGGTGCTGTTTTATTGGTGAGGCTGCTGATACAAATAGATGGATTAAAAGGTAACAAACAAGATAGGATGGTGTATGCCAGTCAAAGGCAGAGTGGCTTTTAATTGGAATACAGATAGACCCCCATTTAAGTTGTGTGTGTGTGTGTTATAATGCTTTCTTTATGCCCAGCAGTGGCCCTGTAAGGCAACACTGTAAGACATCTGATCCAAAGCCAGTCTAGACAGCTGCCTTACAATACTGTGTATTGATCTCTGTACGCTTCAATTAACCCTCTCTTTAAAATTTACATTCACGTTCACAGAGGCAGACATCATGCAGCCATTGAAAAACTGATAAACTAACACTCATATTAATGCTGTAATGACCCATTGCCCTAAGCACTCCCCTCACACACACTAAAATCCACAAAGTCCTTCAAATCCTCAGCTTCTATTCAGACACACATTCCATCTGAATGTCTGCTTAAGGTCTAATCATAGCCTGAGGTGATATTCTTGTGTGTGTGTGTGTGTGTGTGTGCGTGCGTGCGTGCATGTGTGCGTGCGTGCATGTGCATGCGCACCTGTGTGTGTATGTTCATTAGAGAGGACATTTTCGGTAAATGTCACTTATATATCAGTTTTATCTCTAAGCTAGAACCTGCCATTATCAATGCGGTGCCCTCAGGTACCAGCTACTATCCAGATATTGGCTGTCTCCACATGCCATCACTCCAAACATTTGTATGCATGTGTGTGTCTGTGTGTCTGTGTGTGCGTGCAGGTGATATGGTGAAGGGCAGTATTAAGTTGAGCCTGGGCAGAGTGTCATTGAGCTCATTCAGATTCTTTGCAGCCTTCGTGTAACCATGACACTCCTCCAGCCAATGAGGGAGCCAAGGGAGGGAGGACAGGGTTGCTATGGTTACAGAGACAGGGAGAGCTGGGAAGGTGGTGCTCTGCCTCATCTTCCAGGAGAGGTTGTAGGTCTGTGTTTGAAGTACGGGTATGCTCATTGAGCGGGTTCATACATGCATGTGACCGCACCACAGGTACTTCTAAGAAATTATGTGGAAAGCCTTAACAGGATGTTCCCTTCAACAAGAACACACAACAAGTCATCGCAATCGCTGGACCTGCGGCTCCAAGGTCTCAGTTTAATAGACCGTGCCATTTGTTTATTCAATTGCCAGAATGCATATATAATATGCAATATATATAATGCACCAGATATAACTAAAACTCTCAGATGAAGTCCGTGGGTAGGTTTTGCAATATGACACAATATGAAGCCATGTAAGATTAAGCACAATAAAATCTATGCTATTCTTACAGCGGAGACGGGGCTTATTGACAGAACTGAGCAGCACAGGTGAATACTCAGCCGATAACCTATCTATCTAGGGATGATGACTGATGCTCTTGGGGGATTGCTGCTCTCGAGAAGAGAGAATAACAACATCCAAGCTACGCCACAGCAACCCAATTCCCAGGAACCCTTCAGCCCTCCACGACTGATATCACGGCACCTAACTCTAACCACAAGATAATACTGCATGCATCTGGTGTGTTAGTAAACACATAATTAAAGAATAAGGACAGAGGGAACGACAAAGTAGTTGTCTGTGACTACATTGACACCATTTGGTCATAGGATAAGACTTAAAACCAGAGAGGTGATTTTAGATACTTCCTCATCATAATTCAATATAATACAAAAGGAAATTATATAATTACAAAAATAAATCAGAGATTCTGCGCTCGTTTTATCACCTTATTTATTTCATTTAATGATGTTTTAATTTGTTTTAAAAATTGACAGAATGTAATAAACACACACAATTTGATAAAGGCTGCATGAGCCATCAGTGTCATATTATAGTCTTGGTGGATATTTTGACTTGGACGTAATGGATACCTGTGCATTCACTGAATGAGCCAGTCTCAGGATACTTGTATTTTGCATACTGGTTCACAGTTTTATTTGGGCACTTAAGCCAACTGAATCATTTGTTTCAGCATTGCTTTCCTCACATGAGGCCAAGCCAAATAGCCTGCAGTGAGAATGGGCCACAGTGTGATAGGAACACACGGTGAAAGGTGGGGCATCTGAGCGGCAGAGCTTATATTTTCTTGAAGCAGCATTTCTTTTGTTTTTTGTCGTTTTCTGCGAAATTTCAGGTTTCAGGCCATAGGACATCAAGACTTAATAAGTCCTTGGTAACCTGATTTGCTATTTGATGTTACAGAAGTTTCATTATCCAAGCGGTTTCATCAGTTCTACTCATTAAACAAGGCAGGAAGCAAAGCATCAGTACTAAAAAGATCTGGGACAGATCAGTGGCTTCAATCTCATTGGAATTAATGACATGTTTCCTATTTCAGTACAGTAAGGGTGGATGTATGCATTAAATTTGCAACTTCTGAGAATAATTAGACATGGCCATCTATGAATAATCTTTGCAGCACTAAATGCCTGTTGAAACTGCTAGACACTAACTCTACCTCCAATGCTGTCTAAAACTGCTAACTGCAAAACAGTAATTATCAAGTCAGCTCACTTGCAAGAGTGGACATGCACTTATGAAAAATCTTCTGTGATGCTGTTGTTTTTCTATAGTGAGGATAATTAGTCTATCTGACAAGGGTACAAATGCAGTTTTAGCTGAACATAAGCCCTTCCTTTACAATTTAGGCCGCCACATTTTAAAGGCAGCCTCACAAATAAGTATTCAGTTGTCATTATATCAGCATCTTTGGAACAATGCATGTGGTTATGTGTCTGTGTGTCCAGCCTATGGCCGCGCCCCTATCCCCATGGCAGTGGTCCGCAGGGAGCTGTCCTGTGAGTCCTACCCCATCGAGCTGCGCTGCCCGGGCACAGATGTGATCATGATCGAGAGCGCCAACTATGGCCGCACCGATGACAAGATTTGCGACTCCGACCCTGCGCAGATGGAAAACACTCGGTGCTACCTGCCTGATGCATACAAGATCATGTCACTCAGGTGAGTGTATGTCGGATTGAAGGTGGAAAATAAAAATGCATGTAGGCGTGTGAAACCCATGTGCCTGATGCCTCTCTCTACAGTTTTTTTTTTTTTTTTTTCTGAGAAAACTGGAGCAGACTTTGAAAATTATTCATTCTTTGTTGCGTCCTCCTGATTAAGCTTGTAAAAATGATACAGTTTGATTTACAGTGTGTGTTCAACCTTCGCACAAAGAATTCGCCTAACCATGAACACTTTGGATCGCTTTATTTGTATAGAAGCTGCTGAGACCCTATCTACAGAAGATGTTAAGTGTCAAATGTTTATTTAGTATCCCTCTTGGTGAAAATAACAACAGACACACAAAGTGACACAATAGTGCAGCAGGTTCAGTGCAATTTGGAACAGGAGAGCGGTAATGTAAAAATCTTTGGAAACCAGTGTAATCCCTAACCCCTACCCCACGCACATCTGCCGCTTGCAGTCCCTGTACAAGCAGCACAATGCCATACAACTGCAGAGCATTATCGGACAGAAAACAATGAAATTACTCAAGTCATATTTCCTCTACAGCAGTAAAACCCAGGAAGGATATTTATCAGTCAAAAATATTTACAGTGCCTACTTTTGATTTTCTTTTATAGTGTAGCAAAACTGAAATCGTTCACGTCTATGAGGTACATATATGGCCGCATAAGTCCAACTTGAAAGGATTTTATTAGCCAAATACATCCTGCTCTCGCCCACTTAGGGAGTGAGTTTGTCTCGGGGGTTTAAAGTGGAGACATATTACATCCATGAATATTTTTCTTTATCAATATTGCTGTCATTTTTCTCTCTCTCGCTGACTCTTCTGTCTCTCTGTCAAACCACCTGTCTGCATCATGTGGCGCCACTGCTCTGATTGTGATTGCTTTGGCCTGGCTTCTTCTCTCCACTTGCTCTGGCAGCTGTAGCTTGTGTGGCCACTCTCCTGCAGGCCTTGATGTCCATAATTTATACACACATGCGCACACTCTAGATACACACAGCTTGTGCCACACACAGCACAAACTGCCCAGGGGCTACACCAGACTTTAAGCTCCAATTAGCAGAGCCAGGGGCCAAACTAAATCTTGAGGGATCCTCTGTGGAGGTGACTCAGACCGGAAACAACTGTTTATCGCATATATTTTCAGTATGTGTGTGCAGCTTTGTGTGTGTTGCAAAAGGCTGCGAGTGAGCCTCCGTATGTATGTGTCTGTCTGAGAGGAATCAAAGCTCAGCTCAGCTCAGATATGCCCGTGCACGCAGTGCGTGTTCTAAAAGCATCGTCGTTGATCATAAATGTACATGGTGAATCCTTGGATGTGTGCTCATGCACATGTCTAATTTGTGTTTTTGTGCACTGGTGTGTTGAAGGCTCTATTGAGGCGTTTGTGAAAATTGCGAAGGGGTTGTGTGTGAGTGGTCTTTCTCATACTCACACTTCCCTCCTCTTCAGTTTGTTTCAGCCTGTCTGGTTTCCACTCTGTCATTCCCTCTATGTCTGTATCGTCTCTGGCTTTCAAGCCCAGCTCAACTGGCTGATAAAATCAGAGCATGTTCTGCCTGCCCAGTGTTTCCTCAGTATCACATTCTCTCTTTGTTTTCCTCTCTACCACTCTCCAAGGCCAGAAGTGGGACGTGTCTAACTACGTGTCTACGTGCATGTGTGTGTTTGTGTGCGTGTGCGTAGGCGCGCACACACACACACAGGCTCGTGCGTGTGTGCCCATACCACATAATTGGTCTTGATATCAAAGCCTCATATCTCCAGAGGGTCTCACAAGGCTTCTCAGGCAACCTAGAGAGGACCTGATATCGCTGCATTTCCCAGATTATCTCCCCATTGGGATACACTGGGTTGAAGGGGAAACAAAGCCGTGGCCATGAAAGTTACGCTTAATCTGTTTTAGCGATATACTGGCCTCAGTTCAATGATTCACTCTGTTTTATCAGGTTTTCAAGTGAAGCACTATTTCAAAATGGCTCCTAAGGATTTTTTTATTCTTAACTCTCTCATTCTCACTAGTTAGCTTTACTTACAATGTTGAATTAAGAAATTGTAAGTATGTATAATTTAAAGTTGGGTTCCTTTTTTTGGACTCAGTTCATTAGCAGAGGATTTCTCCACCGCTTTCATTCTGTGGTTTCCTGAATGTCAGGATCAGTTTCATTTAATTGTTTTTTAAAACAGTCACGTTGCTTGCATCCAGGGTGTGGTGAGGCTAAGCCTGTTTTAAAGTGTCACTGGGGAGAGTAACATCAGCATAACGTGAAGCATGCCAAGGTATGTTCAGTTCCTCACGGGGAGAGAGCTGCGAGTCAAAATGGTGGAATGCCTGCAAGTTAGAGCGTTATACTGACATAAAGGTGCCTTGATGGCTTCTTTGGAGATGCTTCTCAATGCACTCCTTGTCCCTTACTCATACTTGAGTACTTCATATACCGAATACCTTTCAGCGCACTCACTCAGATTCTCTATCTCCCTCTCTCTCTCAGTCTCACAGACATGCATTCGGGCAATTGAGTTTGTATGTGAGGACACTGAAGAATGTGTAGGCAGTGCACACAGGCACACAAACTCGGTTTTGCTACCCCTGCCACAGCTCCCACGTTAGAAAATTACTTCTGGACTTCAAACAGACTTTCCTATGACACCTCTATACTGCCTCACCCACCTTGTCACCTTGTTTGCCCTTCTGCCTTTTTTTTTTTTGTCTCCTCTCAACCTCTCTATTGCTCTCACTTCCCATCCTTCTTGAAGAAGTCCCTCTCTTGAACAAGAGAGACAAGGGTTGGGACTTGTTCTGTTTTCTCTTCCACTGAGATACTATCTTTTCAAAATGTTAAGTAACAACATGGTCTATTTATTATTCTGCTGTCTGTGGCGGTCTCAATTTTCCCAATTTTTTTCTCTTCGGTCTTTTTTCCCCAGAATTTGATTCTCACCCCCAGCTTCTCGCCCTCATTGTCACTTTTACATTCCTCACCATCTGTTTTAGTTTTCCTGGCTCTTTCCTGTTTCTTCCGTTCATTTTTTCCTCCTTGCTCTCAGAAAAGGTGGGTCAGGACTTAAAGACAGGGGCTTATGCGTTGCAGCATGTTGGCTGCATTTTAAAGTATATGTTGTCTATTTTGAGCTTGTTGAGCAAGTGAACCGATGCTTAAAGCTGCAGATACAGCCATAGTCTCAGGATTAAGCCCCAGAACTTCAGTGGCTCTCAGGATCTTTGTAAGCTGTGCACCAGCGCAGTGTGCATGCACCAATGGATAGACATGCACGCATGCATGATCTTGCAAGCTTGCTCATGTATGCTTTCCTCACACCTTCTCCCGCCCGTGCATGGAAACACACACTCTTGGTCATCAGCTCCTATATTTGGTCAACTTCTTCTGACAGCCTTTCTCTTTAGAACTGAGGCTCAGTCTTCAAAGCACCAGACTATAGTACTAGTGTGTGGATGTATTTGTGTGCATATGCCCCATTACGTGAGCACAGGTACAAGAACATACATCTGTAGACGTTAGATAGAGATAGATGCATCTGCAAATCTATATTTTTCCATAGATGTGTGCGTGCTTGAACCATTCAAACAAGAGACCATAAAGAAACCTCTTAAATCCACTCCCTCTTACTGTTATAAATTTATTGAAAACCCAGCTGCAGTCTAGTACTAGTCATGTGCTAGGAGTGTGTAGAGCAGTGTAATATACCATAATGTCTGGCACTTTTTCCAGATCCATCTGCATTTTATGTCTTCTCCATTTGGTTTAATCCATCCCTCTAAACACAGAGGGAGAGGAAGTGAGAGGCAAATGGAAGTTTTGTGTTAACTTCCAGACTGCATCATTATTCCATCCCTTTGACGCAATTTAAGTGTAAAAACACTATTATGTGGTAAATTAAAGTTTTACCCTGAGCGTGATGTCTTGTAGAAGTAGAGATATAGATTCACTTTTTCTTTTTCTGTCCCTATCTGTTGTCTCATCTTCTACCTCCATTAACTATCCCGATTCCCACTGAATGAGGTCATATCTGGAAATGTCCTACTTAATTTGTGTGTGTGTGTGTGTGTCTGTCTGCAACCCTCATATATTCACCACAGTTACAGGAGATGCCCTGCAGCACCCTAGGGGCCCCCAACTGTCACCCTTGCTCAGTGCGGTAATTAGGGCCCTCACACATGCATGCATGTGTACACACATAGACACACGCGCACACACACACATTTATTGAGAGGGAACACAAAAGTGAAGGAACACAAACAGATTCTGACATGTGTGATGGAAATTAACACAAATTTTCATCCCAGAAATTTTTCCTCCATCCATCCACCCACTCACACACCAGCATACCTTCATCCTGACAGACAACTGTTGCTCCTCTGAAACCTCTGTATTTCCACATGTCGAAGTCTCCACTGTCTGACCCCTTTCTCCTGTTGCCACAGCTCTGCTAACCTTAGTTATCATGCTTCACTGAGCACCTAAGCTACATGGCTGCCTGTGAGTGGTCTGCGAATGGTCTAGACACCACACACCCGCTCTTTCTCTCTCTCTCTCCCACATACAGATACAAAGTCTGACACATACAGAGATCAACATGTGAGTCAGTGGCTCAGAGAAGCTTGCATGTAGACAGTGACTGACTCCCTGACTGACTTGACGCGTAGACATTAATGTTGAAGTGTAGACCAGGATGCAAGAAGCAATCTTCCCGCTCATGCATATGCATTTAAATCCATACACACAACAGCCTGCATTTCCCTGTTTGCATTATGAGGTGAAGCTGACTAAATCCTGCAAGACAGTGCCTCGATTTGGTGTGGCTCCATCGTCTTGACAGCGGTGGTGTCTTACACGCTCCTTTGCTTTTCACCAACCTGGAGAGACAGCTCAGCTGTCTGAAATGCTACTTATCTTTTAGCTTTTAGGAGGATTTGGAATTTGTGCAAGCAGGTGGTCTTGGATTAAACTGTGGAGGAAGAGGTGTCTCAAAGAATTGCACACACACGCTCTCAGATATAAAACAGAGAGCTACACAGCGAGGCCAGTGCAGGAATGCTGCTAGGTGGAATCAGGAGGAAGACTCCCTGAGCGTGTCCTGGAATCGGACGATGTGGAAGTTGCCATGGTTACCTGTGGAAGAGGAGAAGAGAGGAGAGGAAAAATGGTGGAGCTCAGGAAGCATACTTGGCTGTCAGCCTGACGGCAAGATAGAGGACATAAAGTGTTTGTGTGTATATGTGAGCCTCTATGTGTAATAATGCACAATCTATAATTATAGTTATTATTATTATTATTAATAAGACCATTATTTCTTGTAAAACTGTTTTTATTTAAAAAATAATGTCCTGTAGGGAAAAAAATCTTCAATTATAATTATCAGTGAACAAAAATTGCTTTTTAACAAGCATTTTTAAAAGGCCCTTATATTTACATGCATGTAATTTTAACTCTGGCCCTTCCAAGCAAAAAGGTCTCCAGCAGCTACACAGGTGTCAGTTCACTCTGTTTTCACCAACTGACACCCTGAAAATGATCTCCATTCATTTATCATTCAACTCAATTATTTTTCAAACTATATCAAATTATATCAATATATTCTCTTAATGCAGGTTACATAAATGCTGCCATTTGTATACAGCTCTGAATGCAAAGAGCAAGATTACAGTGCTTCTTATCCGTTCATCTGATTTTATTGACTCAACTGCAGTTTGTTGGGAAACGGCAAGAAAATTTTATCTACTCTGCAAGTACAACTCAACTCCAGCGGGTTAATCTCCCTATCGGTCATTTCCATCGCTCGCATCCTTCATGCATGAGAATGTCAGGTGTGCAGTCCATTTGACAGAAGGCACGTATAGGACACAGAGCATTTATATGACATGCTCAGAAAGAATGGGAGAATTATGGAGAGACATCCTCCAAATGTTAATAATGCAGCGCATTTCAAAGCTTTTTTTTTTTTCCAGTCGGGAAAACATTATTTTACCTGTGGCTTGTCTGACAGGCTGCTCGAGAGCTGACAGACACGCAGGGACCGCTGAGAAGCGTATGTGTGTCTGTGTTTCCGTATATGTGTGTGTGGGAGGAAAAAAAAAAAAAAGGCAAGCACATCTGTCATTTCTTATTTTAAGTGTGGCATTGCAGTGCTGGTATAGGATATGATGTGCCTGTTTCACTATACCCCACGGTAGACACATACACCGATTTACTCGCACTTACACCTGTCTGTGTTGCTCGTCTTCTTTTACCTCTGTCAATCACAATCACTGCATCTCTCTTCAATTACTTACTACCTTGCAGCTCCTCTGCATCCCTTCATGCTCTTACCCGCTCGACATCCATTCCCATCACTCCATTTGTCCACCTCCAAACATCCTACTGTATATGTGTATGTAACCACATCAGGGAGCTGAAATGAAACCAGAAGTGGGAGAATCTTGTATGACTCTCTCTGTGTGTGTGTGTGTGTGTGTACGGGAGAAGATGGTGGGAGAGTGTATAAGTGGCCTAACAGCTTTTTATCCTGTAGCAAGATACAGTAACTACGCTCTGTCTGCTGTTAAATGGCTTCCCTGAACTCCTGCAGGACACAAAGAGGCCTTTGAAAATCAGTTCTCTCTTTTTTGTTATTTTCGCTTTTTTTTTTTATGGTTTTCCAGCTGCTCAACTTGAGCTTAATTTTCCCCAGTTTGAGGATTTCAATTTACTTTCTTTAGAGAAATTGTTACAATGTTATAAAATCTGCCATTTTCTTTACCAAGGGAAATCTTTTTAGGACAAGCATTTTTTCAATACTGGTTTCATTCTGTTTTTATGGATAACTTCAAGCCCTGATATAATGTAATTTATAGTGGCAATAATTCTTGTCAAGTTGTGATAACTTTCATTATTTGTGGATCTAGATGCTGGCTAAATGTTTTATTTTTATTGTGATTATTTTATTTTCTACTGAACTGCAGCAAAGTGATATAACAGATGACAGTGGAGGAAACATTTGGGATTTACACGGAAACAATTTCTGAAGTTCACTACATTTTCAATGCCACTTAGAATGGACAAAATATACTTTTGATTAAAGAAAAGGCAGAGCCGTGATCACAATACAAACACCCTATGTATATTTTAGTTTCAGATGATTTCAGTCTGATTTGAGCTAGCCCTCCATAGCCTGCCTATATTCGGGTTTATGAGTCTAGCTGTCAAAAGCAGAAAATATTTTCCCAGTCTGTTTTCTGCAAGTTACCTCACAGCGTGGGTGAACAAGCCAAGAAAAATGAGATGGTGACATTATGCGCACCATGACTCCATATTGCATGTTCCGATCAGTGCACAACTCTCACAAGGAGCTCTACCAGTAGGTTTCTCAGTAGTTTGGACTAACAACGTTCCTGCTGGTGTGAAAATAGAAACCACAAGATGCTCAGTAATGCAGTTAGAAAAGACATTGCAGTGATTTCAAGTTCTGCTCTTGAATATTGTCAAAATAAATGTTTTGAAAAGAGAGAAAGAAATCTCTTGCTGTGTTCAAGACCTCTGCATGCAATCCTTCACTTATTTCCTGCACAGTAAACAGTCTCCCGGTAGGTCACTTTATTGTCGGAAGTAGTAGAATAGTTGTGAAGGAAATGAAAATTTGATGCACTGATAAATGTCATTTTACATTATAATTTTTGCATCAATAAAATTGTGAATCTTTGCGGTATCGTTTTGTTTACGAGAAGGTTGTGTGGGGAAGAAATGCAATGACTGTGAACATTGTACTGATGTGTTCAGTGTGAACATACTGTATTAGAACCTAGAAAATGCTTTAATTAAGAGCACTGTTATGTTAATAGCAAACATTTATTTTCTCTCCCAAAGATGTTTTTGTTGCAAATTAGTTAATAAACTAAGTATAGTGCGCTGTGTAATAATAGAGAGGGAGACATTTTGGACACACCTTGCAAGCGTCAGATGTTTTGTGATAATAGCAGACTACTTATTATAATGTTTAAAGAAGATTTCAATTCCCATACTGTTGTTGTCTGTGATTATCTTTCAGCTAAATATACAGCTGCAAAACTGCAACTTTGCGGTTTTTACACATCATTCAAACTCCCTTTGATAGTCATAACGGCACTGATAAGTAAAATTCCTTCCAAAGCCTTGAGCCTTTTTAAACTGAATAGCCTGTGGTTTTGTTCATATCATTGCTTATTGAATATTTGTGTTGGACACCTTTGTTGAACAGCATTTTACATAATTGCTAAACTAAAATGCCAAATGCAGGAGATTTTAGACAGCAAATATAACAACTGCAAATAAATGGAAAAATTACTGGGTAAGAGAGGTTTTGGAGAAACAAATGAAACCAAGTTTTTATGACATAAATATATCTGGTCCAAAATTTTCTCTCTCAAAATTGCTGTTTAACTCCTGAGGGTGTCAGTGAATAGTAAGTACATGCAGATTTGTCTCTGTTAAGTAAATCCCAGCAAAAGGGTATGAGACTAAAGATTAAACAAATGCTGAAAGAGAGATTGCGCTGAATTAACATCATGTCTGCAAACCATTCTGTTAAATCTCCAAAAAAAGAAAATCTGAGGAGTTTAATTTGATAAAACATTTGTAACTCATTGGTCACATACTATTTTTCCGGGAGCTTTCAACCACATCTTCTATCTTAATGTCAATCAACAAATTCAATTAGTTTAATGTAATAACTTTGCAATTCTGTGCAGTTTAATAATTGTATTGATTGTTGCTTGAAGAGGACAAATTAGTCGTTAATTGTGGATTGAGCGGTCCAGCCTCCTGTCCACATGGACGTGTCCTCGAGCAACATGTTGGACCACAAACTCCACAGGCTCCATTTCTGTTCCTGAGTGTTTTGTTTTTTGTTTTTAATACAAGTTTCTGACACCTCAGTCTACTGTGTGTGTATGTGTTTGTTTGCGAGTTTACAAGATTGACACACAACTCCAGAAAGTTTGTACGCGTTATGCATGTTCACACGGTGTTGAAGCTGAGCCACACAACATTGTGGAATAGTTTGACTGCATTTGAATGTTGAAATCCAGAGGACTGTGCCGAGGCTTTGTGCGTCACTCACTCTCAGACGCCTCTTTCAACTCATGAGGATTAGTTCCCAGCTCTCACTAGCTCTGTAATTATATAGTTCTTCAACACATCTGCCCTCGAGCACATACACACACATGCAGACAGGCAGACGTGCACAATATATACACAAATATTTATTCCATTTTACATCTGCATCACAGACAGTGCAAGCATGTATGCACCACGTACCCATGAACCTGCACACACACACACACACACACAGACGTTCCACCAGCCAGCGTCAGGCTCATCAAATCATCAGTCAGTCAGTTATGTTTATATGAGGGATGCAGACAGAGACAGAGTGAAGGGAGGTCTGCAAACAAAGTGAAAAAACATCAGAGACAATAACAACAACAGCACCCACTGCAGCATCGCAGCTTTCTCTTTCCCTGCCTGCTACAGCTCAGCTTTGTCAGTGAATAGTTTGTTTGTGTGTTTGTGTCTTGTGTGTGTGTTGCACATTGCAGGGAAGAAAGCCAGCAGGCAAGGCGGTATCCAGGCCACTGCCTTGTTTTGATGTGGCCATGCTAATTAAAAAAAAAGGAGCATTTCTGCCAACACTAAGAAAAACATGCAAGAAAACCATAGAGTCATTTTGGTATTTGAAGGTGTGGAATAAAAGCCACAGTTTGTACAGGTGCATGCGTGTGTGTGTGTGTGTCCGCGTCTGCGGAGGGGAGCGGTGTTACATGTTCATGCTCTGCATTCACATTCATGATGGATCAGGATGCAGTGGGGATGTGAAACGGAGCATTTCTGCTGATCTTCTTTTGTTTCGTTGCTGGATAAACTTAAATGCAGAGGATGGAGGGGAAAAAAAGAGAAGAAGCTGGATGTGCTGGGGACATAAGGGAGTCTTTTTTGGATCTGACTCAGACATAACGGTGACGTCAGCACAGGCTTTACCAAGGATGGAGGGATTGAGGGAGAAACAGAGGGAGGTTAGAGATGACGCCCTGAGGGAGGCAGGGATGAGAAAGATATTAAGGAGGGAGAGAAGACAGGCAGAGGGAGAAGGAAGGCAGCAATAACAGGCCTACCACATTTCTGGGTGTGACTTCGAAAACTGTGGCTAAGTGGGTTTAAGATAGATAAACAGAAGGGGGAAAAAACAGACAGTGGGAATGAGAGACAAAAGAAGAGGAACAGAGAGGAATAATTCCTTGGTTGGAAGGATGAAGACAAAGGCTGAGAAAAAATTGGTTTATTATCTTGGCTTAGAGAGTATGGGGAGAGGAAAAAGAAAGGCAGACAAAAATAGGCAGAAAAAGAAGGAGTGATACAAGTGAGATAAAGAATGCAAGGGATTATGTCAAATCTTTGCTCTATACCCTCTATTTAAAAAAAAAAGAAACTCAATAACCTTCAGTGTTTTCTGACTCAGCTGTGAAAGAGTCTTTTTTGGTGTACCATGAAGCAGAAATAAACACACATACACGCAAAAACACACAGTTTATGCAAAAACTAAACTTTCACTCTTTTGCTCTCTTCAAACACATCTGCATTTTCTCCTACACTGTCTGTTCCCTTCATCAAGGCTTTTTGTGTGTATCGTATTTTGCTTGTGTATAGTTTCTGTTGATGTTGTACAAGGACTTTAGATGTCTGTGGGTTTCAATGCCCAAATCACAAGCATCAGTTGGTATATTTTAGCCTTTTTTCTCTAAGACTTCTTTGTTTGTTTGTTTGTTTTACAATACCCTGAAGCTTTTTTCGGGCTTACCAGAGTTCATGTTCCTTCTCCTTAAAGTTTGTGCATGAAAGTAATTAATCTTAAACTTGTGGTGGTACTTCTGAGTTCAGAGTTACTAAAACAGGGTGCTCAAATCGTCTTTGGATGCCAAAGCAATGACATTGTTATTAGCTAAAGGTTTTTTTTTTGCTTTTGTTTTGTTTTTTTGCACCACCTCCAAACGAGGGGGCTTCGCATGCTGATTTTTCCCACTCTGGGCCATCCGGTCATGTCCATCGGTGAGCATTGTGAGCAAAGTTGTGGCGGTGTGTCAGTTTTGTGCCCACTCCCCCCCCCCCCCCACCTCACCCAAACCAGTCCACAACTTGCTCTGATGACAGGTGACCGATGATGAAGGCACCGGGGCAAGAAATTAAAAAGCACAGAAGCGAGAAAAAAGAAAGGAGGGATAGAGGAGAGAAAGACTGGCGGGTATTGTTATTAGAATATGACAGACATCGCAACACAGAATTTTAAACCTTTTAAACTCCAGTAACCTCTCACTTGACCACAGGCGCGCTGCCGACAATAGACATGGTTATATGCCACAGTAGGTAGTTCTCTGTAGCATACATTACGTCTGTGTCTTATATCTGAATATTGAATGAAAATTAAATTAGCTCTCATGCATATTTCATTATGCAAATTGTTGAATGTGATACTGAAAGAGCGGAGACTTGAGGGGTTTGGCATGCTCATTAAAAATATCTCAATGGAAGAATCAGAATGTTTTTAATATAAGTGTCGTCTGTTTGACAGTTGTGCAGAGAGGGGAAGGAGGGGGAAACAGAACAGTTGTACTAATTGAAAGGAAATATTCAGATGAGCAGAGAAGTGGCTCATCAGCCTTCTTAAAATAAGCCTTTTCTCCTCATATGTCCTTTGTCCCTATTTCTACACATAATATATTCTTCATCCAGGTTAGTTCAGTAATTGAGTTAAACCAGGAAATGCCATCGAGATGAAGTGGCACTTCAGTGTTGGGTAGTATTTTATGTTATCACATGCATCCATCGTGGAAATAGATTGACTCCCGACACCCCCCCCGCCCCCTCGCAGCAAACCATCCTTGGTTTTGTGTTTAATTATAAACACTTACACATAAATGTCATGCATGTATTTTTATGACTGCACATGCATAGCACATGCATGCAAATGCAAACCCTCAGTGGTACATAGTCATACACACAGAGTGGTGCAGCATGTGACCTGTGTTAATAACAGTGACAATACTTACTTTTTGTGTGTCATAGGAGAAGGCTCCTGTGATAATTAGAATTCATTATGTGGAGTGTGGGACAAAATACTCTCAAAGCCATAAGTTGCTGCTCTGACTGAACACACACACACACACACAGACAATGATTCTATTCTATTAGTATAATGTTCTTGCTCCAGGTGCACCGGTAAGGACATATTGTCTGCTCTTGTGTCAGTCTAAAGGGTCCTTATACCAGGATGACTCTTGAGTTCCAGGCTGAATGCAATGAATTACAGAAGTGGATGTAACGCATCTATGTGACTGGATGTCTTCAGCTAATATATCTGCCTCTTCATATAGATGCAACAACCGTACCCAGTGTGCAGTTGTGGCCGGGCCTGATGTCTTCCCTGACCCCTGCCCTGGAACATACAAATACCTGGAAGTCCAATATGAGTGTGTTCCTTACAGTAAGTACTCAACGTTTATATTATTTCAATACTTTTGGATCTCTTATCTCAAGCGATTCATATATTTGACTACCTTGTGTCTCATCTTTGGAATGGGGAGGATGATTTATTTATTTTTATTTTTGTAAGAAAAATGCTTATTTCTTTAAAACAATCCAAATCTAAGGTTGGTCGTTTTTCATATTGACATGTGAGTGAGAACAAACATTTTAAAACCGAAATGAACATCAATAATTTGAGTAAGAGGGTAAGTTAATAAGTCAAGTTATAGTGACAGCTCCCTGGGAAAGTCTCAAAGAGGAAGCATGAGAGAGTGGGATGGACTCAAACGATGACAGATGGTTGTTTGACCTTTGACCGTGTGATAACAGACTGGGAGGTCGCACTTACTGAAGTGAAACATTCATGGGATTTGGATGCAAAATATCCCCAAAACTGTGGAACTCTTTTTAAAAATGAGCATAGTTGGCCCTTCATGTTAATTTTACAGAACATTTCAGCCTAGAGGGTTAGTCTAAAGGCAAGGCTAAAATGCAATTCTGTATTATAAAAAACTTCATCTCAAGTGATTCTTCTTGTGCTTCCTCTCAGTTAGTTCGCTTCACTGTCACAAGATGATTTCAAAACTGTTTCATTAACATGGCTAATAATGCTTAATTTTCACCAAATGTCATGAGACCTTACCTGAGGGTGAGGTCAGCGTAAGCAGGAAAAAAATCTCTATATGCTTGAATTATGTCAATTAGAAGTGCAATGAGCGAGTAAATATTATTTTTCCTCATTTTGCTTTTAATAAAGATTAGATGCACTGAAGTGAGAACAAAATACATAACCATGAAAATGAACCTTTTTCAGTCCTTATTGAAGACTGTCTAATATAGATTTTGTAAATATAATTTATGGATGAAGTAATAAGGATAAAGTTGATCTGAAAACTTCATACTACACCACTTTCAATAAGTTGTGTCTGTGTTCTGAAATGAAAATGTGCCTCCTTCAGTATGTACTGCATCACTGACTGTTGACACAATTTGTTTGCTATAAGTATCTCTGAGGTTGAATATATGTAAGTCTTACATTTATAGGTATGGTTAGGATTTATTAACAGGAAAAAAAAAGTATTTTGTCTGCAAGTCATACATTTTCCCAAAATAGTTGAAAACTGAGCCTGACTTATTTTGAACACATCTGAATTGAAACCATCCTGTGCTGAGTTAGTGCCAACATCAGAATTTGTTTTATGTTTATTATTAACTTTGGAGTTCGGCTATTCAACTTTTTCTGACGACTTGTTCATCTTCTTTCAATGTGAAAGATCTCACATATGAGCTCTACTGCAGAAGGGATTGTTTGGAATAAATATATTCAAGTTTAGGTTTAATGCATATTTCCTCCAAAAGTGCTGCACAAATCACTGACACACAGTTTAATTCTTTTGTCTAACACAGTCTGATTGTACACTCTTGGCACTGTGGTCCGTACAGACAGCCAAGGTGATCTCCCTCACTGAAGCATTCAATTATGTTTGGCTAAACAGCTCTTGCCTGGCGTCTAGAATGACCAACAGATTAAATAATAGGACTATCAGAGCCCTCTCTGGAGCAGATGGAAACACAACCTGATACCTGCTTAATGCCCCACCAAGCGCATGCGCACACATCAGGCACTCACTTAGACATTGAAAAGGAGTTTGTGTGTCTTCCTGCCTCTCTTCTCATCTGTTTATTTGAAACTTGTCTGCATGTTCTGTCCTCATTTGTGATAAACCTTTGTGGTTGTGTGAAAATACAGCAGCTTTTATTTCATGCATTTATCACTGCAAAAAAGTAATGCGGAACAGCAGCTTTGAGTGCAAGGGGAGATGAGTCGGTGGTGATCTGATAAACAATGGGCTTGTCAGGCTAACGTTTCGGCCTGCAAAAATAGACAACATCTGAAACCAAAGAGCTCAGCTTAACAGAGGGAGGGATATACAGAGAATAAGCGATATAAAACATTGGAGGAAAAGATAAAGTAAGAGAGGGGGAGGGAAGGAGAGAGAGGGAGAGGGAAGCACAGAGAGAGAGTGCCTTTGAGAGTACATTAGCCGTTTCCGTGTACTGACTAAGTGTGCAGGCTGGATCAGGTAGCGCTCTGATACACTACCTTGCTTCTGTGGGTGTGTTTAGCCTTGAAAAATGTTGCACAATGTTGCAGAGAAAAATGTGTTGTCTTAAGGTGAAACAAGCCCATGGACGCACTGAATCCACACTTTACATAGTTTTCTTTGAGAAGACCTAAAGTTTTTACACAGCTTGACCCTTCGCAGAACCTTCATATTGCATCATTCAAATATTTATGAAATCAATTCTCTTTCAACTATGTAATAATGTCTGAACCTTCAAACGAGATACTCCTGTTCGCTGACATTCAGGCCGGAGATCCAGCTGTCCACCGTCAGGCTGACGTGCTTGACATAGCAAATCGATGCTGTCAGCTGCGTTGTTATGAAAGATACATTTTTGTAAGACATTATGGGGTGCAATATCTCTCAATATGCTGCCATAAATCAAGACGGATCAATAAAAGAGAGCCAGTTCTCTGAAATATATGACATTCCGAAAACACTTACAAGCCGCAATAACTAACAAATCATCATATTTACATTGTGAGGCTGTGTTGTCTTTAGTGCACTCAAATGACTGTTACATCAAGGGACATCCATAACTCACACAAGTCTCCCACGACATTAAGCACACTGGTAGCGCTGACTGCTGAGCATAAACACCTGACCCCTAGCAATCACCTCCGAGGCCAGGCATTGCTAATCACAAGCTTATTGTGCAAATGAGCCGAGCTCCACAGAGGCCCCACTTCAAACTGTAGACGCACTTTTCCCTGACTTTCAGTCACAGCTGGGATGTTTCCCCACCGCATAGATATAGTAAACAAATCTCAAAGTGGGTTGTAGAACAGGTAATTTAATTATGTACGGTTCACTTTTCAGGGAGATTTCGTCGCTCCTTTTTCTTTTCTTGAGGATTTTTGGCTTGCACTCCCTTCACAACTCTTCATCTCTCCTCCCTGCACTGCAGGTTTTTTGGCCCTTTTCCAGTGCTAAAATCAAGTACTCTCTCGCTTTCCCTCTCCAGCTCTCTGTGGTATGAGTGTGTGGCAGTCATGTGCCAAACTAGCCAGCTAGCTTTGGCAGTAATTAGCCACCTGTGTATATGTGCTCATCGCACTGCAGGCACACTATAAATATCCATACATTAGCATGCTGCCCAACAGAGCGTTTCTGAGAGGCTGCTACAGAATACGTCTAGTCCTGACAATTACGGTATATAATACCGAAGAAAGATTAATGGTGATATTTATCGTTTTTGTTCATGTTCATTTATTAAAAAAGGCAGGAATACTTGGGAGTAAGAATATCCATCCACTAATCTTTATGCAGTAGACCCTGGCTCGGCATCTGCCGTTATGAAGCAATTAGCCTCTTACCACATTTAGTGTTTTAATCAGAAAAGCCAGTGATATGTTATGCAATACCCACGCAGTCTATTTTGGACAATAGAACTTGGCTCTGTAGGAAAGCTAATTAAAAGATAAAATCACCTCCTTGTCTGTCCAATTAAAGACTTCTGTCAGATTGGACCCTTGGAATAACTTCATCATGATGACATGAGAAGATCATGTTTGTGTGTAAGGATGTGTGGGTTTGGGCTTTTGCATGTTGTCGTGGAAACAATCGCTCGCAGCCAGTATTTTGTCCCCGAGTGTGTGTTGCTGTGCAATTCTCCATATGTGCATGTACTATTTGTGTGTATGTGTACACCTATTCAGGCATTTTTTATTTTTTTTTGTTTTTTGTGGGAGAGAATATGGAAAGGAACCAGAAAGACAGAAGGAGAGAGGAAGAGGTGATGGAGCAAGCGCAACAGCTGAAACCAAGATAGAGAAAATAGGTTAGATGGGGCCAGCTGACAAGAAACAGAAAGTCTGAATTAACTGATAAAAGACAGGAGGATGTAAGAGCCTGAACGAACGAGGAGAAAGACACAGCATGAAATGACAAAAGTGGCAGGAGAGGGATGAAGGATGGAGAAAAAGATGAAAATGTCTGTGTCCATAAATGACCTTGGGCTTTAGCCTGGCTGAGCTGATTGGAGATCAGAGATAATAGTGGTAAGGCTGCTGTCGCCACTCGTCGTCTGCAGAAACACGCACAATATATTTTGCCCACATCCATTACACACGCTCATGAGCACACACACTGCCTTTCTTGCACCATGAATACCTCCTTAATAAACCATACGCTTTCAATAAAAATGCTAATTATCTTTACACCGCAGCACGGTCAGATTAACACTAGTTCTGTAAGTGTGTGTCTGTGTGAGAACTAGAAATGGAAAGAAAGAGGGGGCATCTGGGGTGCAGTGTCAGAGCTGTTCATCCTCGCCCAGAAATTTTCAAAAATTGAGAAGATACTTAGAGAAATTAATGAATATTTATATGATTTTTAATGAATATGAAACTAGGCTTGTTATCATTATTGTTTTGCTATTGTTTTCAAATATTCATTCAAGGCCTCGCTTGGAATAATTGGGCAAAATTATTTTTTATCTTCCGCAGCTGCAGAACCAACTATTCAGTAGTGCAGTCTGAGTGGTTTTGGCAATGATCAGTCAAAGATTCTGGATAGATAAAAAAATGCTACACCTCTGAAAAATTCAATTATGCGAGAGGGATTGAGAGATGATGCTTTCTTGTTGATGTCTCTGTAAAAACAAAGATATTTTCCAGCAAGTTGTCATAGACCATATTCTTTCTCTTCCTCATATAGCCACCCGCGGTGTCTGAATTAATACAAAAGACTTCTCATCTCGCTCACTTTTGTGCATGCTTGAACTAACCTTGACAAAAGCTGGAGGTTTCAACAAATGTCTCACCAACCTATATTCACGCTGTCAAGTCCTGTGCTCTGAAAGATGAATGGCTGTGATTTGTGAAAAAAAAAAAAAAAGTCATTTCTTACCCTTGTCATTGAGATTAAAAACAGATGCCTCACAAAATATAGGCATCCTATAATCTAGCAAAATAATGAGCACCAATACAAACTGAATGACATTTGTTTGACATTTTGTGTGCCATTTGGTGTACATGTTGCCTCCTTTCATTTAATATATATGTCTTGCTGGCAACCTTGAGCCCTACATGATTCCCTTGTCTGTCTTGGAGGCTGTATGAGAGCCTCAGGTGATGTGCAGTCCTTGTTGTTTGGTGTCATTAATCCTCGTCCTCTCTTTGTATTGTTTATGTGTTGTATTGTTCATGTTTGTGTGTGTTTGGTACAGTGGTATCTGTATTTCCATCTTGCACACACCTCTGTTCAGACACCCTATCTGCTTTCTTTCCCAGCTTTTCTCGCAAGGGAACGGCTTCCTTGTGGTGAACCATTTTATATCTTAACTCATAGCTGCCCTCTCTCACTCTCTCTCTCTCTGTCACACAGAGACAACCACACACACACTTGTTTTCGGTTTAACGCGATCTCCTTCCAGAGATTGCTTATTTATCAGGAGTTGTGCTAAGCCGCACCAGTTACCATGCATTTTTCATGAGCCAAGGATTTAATGGTTGCTTGTGTGTGTGTGTCCACATGTATTTGTGTATCACATGCATTTGTGTATGTCTTGTGGTTGGTTATAAGTTTAGGCTTTAATGTGTTAAAGAATTTATGCATGTTCTGTGCAATAGTGCTATATATAAACATGTGCCATTTGGAAGCCCAAATGTTTTTCCTCTCCTCTCCTCTCCTCTCCTCTCCTCTCTTCTCCTCTCCCCTCCTCCTCCTCTCCTCTCCTATCCCCTCCCCTCCTGGGACCAGTTCCATTCGGCAGGTCTCTAACGGGACTTGAGACACAAGGGCACTGCCTGCAGGATTAGGTTTCTGCCATGTACACATTCCACCCAGTTCCCCGGGGAGCAAGGTGGAATGGAATTCATATGTTTAAGAGGCTCTGAGCAAGTGTGCACATTTCATTGTAGAGCAACACGAACAACCCTCCGTCAAAACTCCAAGGATAACGCTTTGAATATAATGGACGGGGAATTGGTGTTGGGGTTCAGGCAAATCGGCGCATTCAGTCTTCTTCCACCTCCACACGCAGATGCCTGCATTAAGTCACGCGGAGTATGTGACATACACAAAGCATTAGCTCACGCACTCTTAGTAGTTCTGGCTGGTTTACTGAAAAGCAATCCTGCTAATCAAATCAATTTTCTGGTTTCATTGTGCTGTTGATATTAGCATGAAAGGGCTCGTTATCTCAGGTCATTTTATATTGCTGCTTTTTGGCCTGCATGATGCAAAGGACCAAAATGGATATGTAAAATGAATGCTAGTGTGTTTTTGAATGTTGTTTCATACTCTTGTGTCTTTGCTCTCAGTATCTCAGTCTCTGTCTGTATGGCACATTTGTGTCTGTTCCCCCATATGTGTGTGTGTGTGTGTGTGTGTGTCTGTGTGTGTGTGACATATGTGAGATGCATTACTGTCAGATAGCTTCCCCATTGCAGTGCGGTCTCCTCAGACGCTTACGTAATGTTATTACCAATCACACATGGAGAGCATCCTGGCACTCTCACAAGGTTAGGATGAAATATGAGAACGATTATGGAGATCTGAGATTGTATTATTATGATTTCCTTATTATTGCGTCATTAATCTATTTTTGTCTTGTCTCTTTCTTTCTCTCTCCCTTTCTCTCTTTTTTTTCTCTTCAAATATTTTGCCCATGGCTCATGCAGAAGTCGAACAAAAAGGTACGTTTGAAACAAGCAAATCAACACTCACACGTGCACATATTCTCAAAACTCAGGGTTGGATGTTACTATTCAATGCCAGCACCTCAAGCCTTCTGTACCCTGTGGCAGAATGACACAGCTTTCAAAGTCACTGCAGCTATATTAGGACAGTTTGATCTCAGCATATAAAGGCAATTTAGAAACACTGGTTTCCATTAGACACACTCTAGACCCATATTATTCCATGGTATCGTGTAGAATGTCACTTAACAAACTCTCCGAGGGTTGAGCACATTTTTATGATGAGCTGATGAACAGAGAATTACATTGACATTTCATATTTCAAATGCTTATGATATGAAAATTATGCTGGTCCTTTAAGTAGCCAATGAAAATTCAATCAATATTCCTAGGCCTTAATGTGGGATCTGCAATTATATTCCTGAAAAGAATGGGAAAACCACAATGCACATCTGGCCCCGACTGTGTGTATGTGCTGTGTGTGATAGTGTGTGCGTGAGTGTGTGCGTGACAACATTCCAGTTAAATTACAAAGGTCCCTATGACTCCGGTCCCATTGGTTGCCCAGAATTTACTGCATCTCCCACATCCCTCATAAAACACGACCCCAGTATTCCAAGCTGGGAATACCAAGCACAGAGTGGGAAATGAAATATTGTAACAATTGGAGAAACAGCAGGCGATAAAAGTACACTACAGTTCTCTGTTCCAGACAGAAATAGAAGGGAGAGAAACGAAGAAAGAGTTATGAGACTAATGAGGAGTCAAGGAGGGAGGGAGAAGGGAGAAATGGGAATAAAGGGGGGGTGTAGAACAAAATGTGCCTTTTTCTCTCAGCTGTGTGACTAGGGTATTATCTGTTGAATAGGAGGTATGTTGTTGTGCTTAAGAATGACAGGGACTATACAACATCCAAATCACAACACAGTAAGCCGAGCATGTCATCGTCACTTGCTGATGGTAAGGTTACGTTTAAACACAGTGTAATATTGTCAGAAAATCTTCAGAGATTAGTTGACATTTTACAGCAACTGCACAAAAACATACTTAACATGGAAATGTTTTATTTGTTCCCCAGTATTTCTCTGCCCTGGCATTCTGCAAGGAGTTTACCAAAGTGAACACCTTTTTGAGTCTGATCACCAGTCCGGTGCGTGGTGCAAAGACCCACTGCAGGCCTCGGACAAGATCTACTACATGCCCTGGACGCCATACCGCACGGACACATTGACAGAGTACTCGTCAAAGGAGGACTTCATTGCAGGCCGTCCTACCACCACCTACAAACTCCCACACCGTGTGGACGGGACTGGCTTTGTAGTGTATGATGGTGCGCTCTTCTTTAACAAAGAGCGCACACGCAACATTGTTAAGTTTGACTTACGCACGCGCATAAAGAGCGGCGAGGCTATCATTGCCAATGCCAACTACCACGACACTTCACCTTACCGCTGGGGGGGCAAGTCAGACATTGACCTAGCAGTGGATGAGAATGGACTTTGGGTGATCTATGCAACAGAGCAGAACAATGGGCGCATTGTGGTGAGCCAACTGAACCCCTACACCCTGCGCATCGAAGGCTCCTGGGACACCAGCTATGACAAACGCTCCGCCTCCAATGCTTTCATGATCTGCGGCGTCCTCTATGTCATCAAAACCGTCTATGAAGATGATGACAATGAAGGGACAGGGAACAAAATCGACTACATGTACAATACTGATAAGGGCAAGGAGATGATGGTTAACATACCGTTTCCCAACTCCTACCAGTACATTGCTGCAGTGGATTACAACCCCAGAGATAACCTGCTGTACGTGTGGAATAACTACCATGTGGTCAAGTACTCTTTGGACTTTGGCAACAATGGTAAGTCCCAGCGCCTTCTCATCTTCCCCCTGCTATTGTTCATGTCTTTTTCCACACGATTGTTGACGTAACATGTCAACATGTCTGAACGCGTTTTCATGCTAAATTTACTGCACCAGCTGTGATATGTTTTTTTTTTTCTCTTTCTTTTTCATTGCCAAATGAAATACCTTGCCATATTTTTAATGTTTTTAAAATTCGTTTTAATGATAAATGTTTTTTTGTTGTGACATAAGGGATACTTACAGGCACTAATCTTCCTCCAATAATTAGTTCTGCAAAATTACTTAAAAAGGAAGAAAAAGAAACGCGCCATCTGTGCTGTCACGGTTCTCAGCTATGAGTGTTCTCCACCACCCCACCCAAGGTATCTGTTGTTTTTTCAGACGTCAAAGACAGAAAAATAAAAGCTGCAGAGTACTTAAAGAGCAGTTCCTGGGCATAGCAGTGCCATTACAATTATACATGTTAGCCAAGTTGCTGATTGTGAAAATAGTTCTTTACTGTATTAGTCGAGCAAAGAGCAATTTGCTGAGATGTCATGAAGACTACCTTGATGTCTACCTTTAGAGGAATGTCTCACATACTGTAAAAGCCTCTTGCCTTTTACTGTACCACTTGCCAGCCATGCCTTTAGTTTCCTCCACTACTTCAGAGACCATAATTCATTCCTTGTGAATGGAGCCAGGAGTGAATGTGGGGAGGAGGAACGATTAGTGCTTGATAATGACAATCTTGAGACACTTCAGCCTGTGGTTGATCGAAACATTCCATACATATTGCAGCTAAAATGCAAAGTTAACATCAGTTGTCTTTCTTTTATATGAGCAATACACTGTTACTGTAACAGTTGGTCATTGAATCAAACTTGTCTTGTTTGCAGAAAGAAATTTTTTCATTTAATTTTCTTAAGTTGCCCTGATCAATATTTTTTGATTTACTACAATAGGTAAAATGAATATGTGTATTTAAGACGCTGCTTATGGTAATGAGGAAAAAGCAATCGACTTTGACAGATTGATTGTATACCAGCTTGTGTAGCATCAAGCATCAGGTAGATGAAGTTAGAAATCAGAGGCTAATTGTCTCCCTACAAAGTTGCGTGAGCTCATATAACAAAGCCAAAAGGAGAGAGAATACAGGAATTAGATTTATTGACTTAATGTGACAGTAGGCAGCTGTTGGGTAACACAGTTGCCACCGCAGCATCCCACATGATGACATGATGATGACAAAATGACCCTTATCTAAGTCTGTCATCTGTCATTTAAAATGTGGAAAAACAAAGCAAAAAAATTATACGTGGATCTCCTGGATGAAACTGGAGAAACACCTTTTTATCTGAGTTTCTGAGTTAAACTGAGGTCAGCGGGGTGATGAATCTAAGTTGCAGGTTGAGTCACTTGTCATTGAGTTTAGTGTCAGTTCCCGATTCAGTATGGATGGGCTGTATGCTGTCTAACCCAGAGTGACTCCTTTAACTCTTGGGTGAGTTTAGAGTCCTCCCTCCCCCTTCTCCCATCTCGTGGTTCGAAGGACTTAGGGCCCTGGAGCCTGAAGGGCTATTTGTCCAGTGTAATTGCCTTTCAGCACCTTTCTATGGAGTGGTCAAGGCAGTCTGGCTGTGTGTCTTATTAAATGATGTCTGAATTAATGCATGCTTTTACACGCAGTTAGGAGGCATAGTACAAGGAATTATATAGAGAGACAGCATTAAACTTGGTTTCTACCGATCAGTGTGTGTGTGTGTGTGTGTATGTGTGTGTATGAAAGGAGGTTTAGCTGTAAAAATTTGCGTATCTATCTCTGTGTGTGTTTATGCATAATGATGTGCATGCCCAAGAGCTAATGTGCTAACGGTAATGTACTTAACGGTATGAATTTTTTTCTCTATTCATGAGTGTGCCTATGTGTTTATTGGCGTACACTTGAGAGTGTGATCTCTCTCATAATGGGTCTCCAGGCGTCTCTGTAGGCTCTAAAGAGGAGATCAATGGGGATTCAATGTGGAGAATGACCTCCAGTGCACAGCAACAAGGCAGACAGCTGACCGGTGGGAGACAAATACATACAATCAATGCTGCCTCTCTCTTGTACTCCCCTCCTCGCTCTGCTCGTTCACTAACTGAGGAAAAGGAATAAATTAACCACCTGAACTGCATGATTTTTCCATTCTTCGGAAAATTAGGTGACCAGTCGGTTCATTGAAGTTTTAGTTTGTCGCCGGATCTTCGCTGCATCTAAAGAAAGAATTTTATTTTTCAATTTGGACAGGAAATTGACGACAGTCTCACAGGCTGTGTTGCAGTCCTGCTGTTTTTTGTTTCTTTTCCATAGCAAGTTCAGGAAGCAGGCAAAGGAAATCGGGCCATTGTCAGGGTTTTCTCTCATTACTGATGTAGCTTGTTGCTCGCCCTTCTTTTGTCTCTGCTCATATGGAGTTAAACATATAAACGGAGACAGGAAATGGACCATAGCATAAAAGGCAGATGTAGGTCATTGAGGACTGCATGAAACTGAATCATAGAGAACATCACATCGCGTGTTATGTCTGTCCGATTGGGTAACACAGGCAGCCCATTGGACAGTTTGGAGAACGCGATGGGCCCACACATGATTTTGGCGTACTTCACAGAATTCCTATCCACTGTTAATGGTCCGTAGGGAAGCCAATCAAACCTTAGAACTTTCCAGATATATCATCTGTCACAACTTCTCAGTTCAAGGTTCTGCTATTGATGCTTTTAATAAGGCAAGAAGCTTGCCTTATTTTCACCTCACTCAAAGTATATGGCACTGAGAGAAGCATAGTATTGACTTAAGTATTGAAAAAGACAGGAAAAAAAGATCACCTTTAGTTTAGTTCACCTCAGGCCTTAGGATAATATAAAGATTTCCTCCCATATATTCCATCACATTGTTGATGCAGAAAACTGCAGAAAAAGATTTTTTTGAAATGCATACTCTTAGAACTCTTAGTACTCAAGAAGAAAGTGGACTGCCTCTCTACATTTGTTGTGTCACGTCTGTTTGTGTTACCTCTTTGTCTGTTTAATCCCCTTTCTTTATCGCTGTCTGACACAAACACTCACAATGGCAGGAATCTCAATATTTCCCCTTCTCGTATATCTTTCTCTTTTACCCCATATTTTTCACTGTCGTTCTTATCTCCCACGTAATCTGTCACCCTTTGCTGTTCCCAACCCTTTCCCACATGACACAAGGCCTTTTTATCAAGTATTAGATTAATATATATTATAGTGGCCCGACGCACGTACGCCTACATAAAGACGGAGTCAAAGTAACTTTTCTCTCTGTTGCCCTTTCCTTTACCCCACACTCCCCAGTCACTCTCTCACTCTTTACTGTTTACGACGTTGTTTCATCATGTCTTCTTACATGCATATTATTGAGGCCTGCCCTACGCAAGCAGCATGGCTCCAATGAAATATTTGAATAATTTATCACCTCCAGTCTGCCTTGCCACACTGAAGAAAGTTTTCCCAACAAAGTCACAAAATTATTCATGTTATCTGCTTCCTTGGGAAGGGATGGGCAAACAGGACAAAAAAAAAATGTTTCCTTGTACACACTGCCTTTCCTGTATGTGCTTTACTCTTACTTTCTCTTCTCTTTTGCAACCAAACTTTTTTTTGTTCTTTCATTTTTGGTGCAAAATTTCCCAAATTCAAAGTCTTAAAAATAATATACTTACTTTTGCTTTTTCACTTAATCCCATGAAGGAGTTGGTCTACATTAGTTCTGAAGTTCAGGTGAGATCATCTGCGTATTCTACATGAAGAGAAAAAGTTGTAAAGAGAATGCCAGAATGTTGATCAGTAAGAATTCATATAGTGATTCACTTTATACTGAAAAGATTTTTAAATCGTGACTGCAACTTTATCAAAAAAGCTACGCTTGCGTCTTCCCCCTGTACAGAATTGTCATAATAATTCTACATGGGCTATTTCTAGAGTTGTGTTACTCATAATTAACAACCAAACCACCCAATATATAACTGCATATCACATTTAACAGTTCTCAATATTTTCTAAATATTGGTACACCACACACTTGACAATGCCTAACAAGACAAATCAAAGGGAAAATAGATAATCGGAGATGTTTTCATGCATCATTTCAGTGTTGAGAGATACACACGTTTGGAAAAGTGTTCAATTCCTGCAAATAAAAACAAAATTAATGAGTATGAAAACATAATGAGAGATAGAAATCAAACAATGGCATCCTGTTGTAATCCATTCTGTACACAGGAAGACCTTGCCACTCCGGTTACCCTGTCAGTTTATGGAAATTTAAACGGCCACCCTTGAACTCTTAATGGTTGATTCACATGAGTTCCATTTCCTAAGGAGGTCAAGCATACAATATCTGTTGTGTTTAATCCCCCCCGCCCACCATTAACTACATCCTCACCCTTCCGATCCTTTTCTCTTATTATAATTTTAGAATTTTATGTGTATTTCTGCATTTCTGATTTGTTTCAGACAAGCAATGAAATTTCTGCAAGCTCGTCAAACAAAAGTAGGCAAAAACAAATAGTGCAATTCACACATTCAGTCTTAATGCTTCTCTCTCCTCCTGAGTTGCCTTTTCCTCCTCATACTCCCGCCTCCACCCATCTCCCTGTTTTCCAAATAGATGAGGACAGAGCTATCTCCAGCAGAGACTGAACGCAGAGCTTCAGAGAGTCTGGTGGACTTGTTCCTTCCCTGTAGTGTGTCCTTATCGATTGGATTGCCCCAGCCAGGCCTCTGCTTGCATTTGGCCCCCACACTGCTTCCCTTTTGCCAAACAGCAGATGCCAAATTAAGCAGGCCTGGCCAGGACGACAGGGGTGCAAGGGAAGCCCACAGCCTCATAGGAAGTAAATACAGAAGAGAGCAGTAAGCAGCTATGTTGCCATAGCTGTGTCCTATTTGGATTTAATTTTTAAAATATAAAAAAGAATTGCAGCAAGGCAACTGTGTGGATACCATCTTAATATCTAAATGATGGAGCATGGTGATAAAATATTGAACAGCCACAGGCTCACTTACTACAGGCCACAGCTCTCATTCTGACACTAATAGGATTTTGTTGGATGCCTGCTATATATTTATACTTGTCCTTGCAAAATTGACATAAATTTGATGCATGCCTGGAATAGCAGGGACTACAAAATCCAGCCTTTAAAGGAATATACTGATGATTCTCTCCATTTTGAAAACAAAAAAACTAAAAAACACAAAAAAATTAAAAGTTTTTCCAAATGACTCTGTCCCAGTACTTTTTTGCTTTGAACAAGGGAACGTCCCCTGATTAAGAACGAACCATGTAATTGGCAAACTTGCTGCAGGTGTCTCCGACCTCAGCAGAAGGATGACATGATTATGCAACTGGCAAGCCAGCAGGGCTGAGCGGTGATGTGTCTGCATGTGAAACATTAGCTGTGGAACGTGGTGGTGCCTGGCAGCCATTTTGAAGGAGGCTCTATTAGTTGAGGTTGTTTTCTATCTCTAAGTATCACTGCTTTGAAGTGCTCCATTCTGTCTTATCAGCAGACTCGAGCCACTCGCCACAAGCTCTATCTGTATATGTATGACCGTGTGTATTGCATGGCACGGAAGTGGCTGAAAAGTACATTTCTGTTGAAGTGAATGTGTGTTGCACGGAACAACCGAGCAAAACAGCAAGAGTCTATAAGTGCATCTGTGTGTGGGGGTTTGTGTGCTCTCCAGCCATAGGGGCAGTGCGTTATCGCACTATGCAGTACTATTCAATGTCTTTGCTACTATCCAACCTAGAAAGCTTTGTGCCCTCCAGTCTGATTATCGTTTTGCTGTTACCCCTCTGGATCTGTTCCTCCCCTCTGTTCATAGTGTGTGCGTGTGTCTGTGTGCATGAATGTTTGTATAATATGTGGTATGTGTGTAGAGGCAAAGAGTCAGTAACTTTTAAGGAAACTGCAAGAAACTCATAATTTTTGCCTTTCAAATAAGTATAATAGACACTGTGTCTCAGCTCTATGGAAGTTCCCGGCTTGATTCAAATCCCTTTTCTCTTTGCCACTGTTTTATGTTTCAGTCTGTTTGTCCACTATTTTTCTGACAACGTGGGAAACTTGCCAAAGGAAGTTGGTTTTTCCTCTCTGCCTTCTACCTTTTGTGTTGTGGATTTACGATCCCTCTGTTTACCGAATGAGAAGTCAACAGGAGCATTCTCGGCAACAGAGCAGAGGCAGAGACAGGCAGTCCTACCCACACAGAAAAACATCTCTGTGCACACGCACGCATGCGCACACACACACGTCTGTCTGCATGTCAAACGATCATGTGCTAGCATCCCTGGCTGACTGACAGCGTCTCTGTAGCCCCTCCAGTGTGGTGACAGGCAGATAGACAACTCCAGGAACAAGTTTACTGCCAGCCTGCTATTGTCTCACCTTCCCCCGGGCCTGCTACAGGTCAGGAAAACAAACACAACAGGACAAATAGAATAGAATAGTAATAACGAAGCAGACTTATTGTTCTGTTACTAGCTGTTCCAGCAGATGGAGTTTACTGGATGTTGTCTACTTGTAAATGTTAAAATTTCCATTTTTCTTTCCATCCATGTCATCTTAAACTTTTGTTTAGGTTAGCTGGCGTCATGAAGTTGTTGTAACGCATTTACTCCCGGCTTCCTTAGCTTAAACTCAGAGAAATATGTCAGACCCCCTGTGTAAAACCTCTAGCCTTTTTCTCCATTAATGTTTCATGAAGCTGTTATGTCATGTTCCTGTACTTCCATACAGCATCTTTTGCAGCATCTGTAGTGATACTGGTGATAAATTTGTCACACTGCAGGTCTTTTTTATAAAAAATTCGGCAAAACAGATAAAGACACAGAACCACAATTGGAAGAGAGTCCGGCAAGAGCGAGTGGTTTAAGTTGGTGAAATAAAGAGTGGCAAAAAGTGAAAATAAGTTAGGACTGATTGATCAAATCAGGTGGAAAATGTCGGGATATGACAAGAAACGAGCAGAGCAAAGAAGAGAGCTAGAGATGCATGGCCAGTGAAGTGGCGTGGCCCCTTGTCTGTGATGCTTGCAGGCTTTTGTGTTACCTCACCCCAAGCTGCCAGCCTCTGTGCTTTCTGCCCTGTGCTCAAATGACAGCAGACATCAACTTCACACACACAGACACACATGCGCACACACCATTACTCTTCTATTGTTGTGGCAGCACCCCTAATGGAGCTTCCCGTTTGAGTGCAGATAGGCACACGCACGCACGCTCTGTCACTGTTTCATAAGTACACACATACACACGCGTAGATTGACAGCTAGTCCCTTGGCCACTGCTGCCACGCATGATTGATGGCAATGTTCTGTGGAGAATGCATAAGGCAGGGCGGCAGTGATTCACGAACGGGGAGCTGCACAGTTTAGGTACGGAAACACTCCATTGAATTGTGGAGGAAGAGAACAGAACGTACAGGAGGAGAGGGATGTTACATGGCTGTCAGTCACCCAGACAGAGAGACAGACAGACGGAGGAGAGGAGAAAGACGGCAAGTCTTTAATTACTTAAAATCTGCAGGAAGGACCACTCCAGTTCACAGTAAATAATATAAACACCCACTCCTTCTTACCGCCCACACACACTTCAATCTCCACACTCACACCTCCACTTTATCCACAAAGGAACAACATCAAGAAAAAATACCAAAAAGAAAATAATTCTATCCACATCAAACCCCACATCAGAGACCAGGTGCTTTCAGATCAAGCATGTGTTGATGGCGACTGCACTCTAACAATAGGCAGTCTGTACTTCACACAATCACAAGCAACAACTCTGTAACCCCTCAATGTCAGTGACCAGCATGTTGTACACGATATGGCCTACGGGCCAGCAACTCCTTAGACAGAGAAACACAATTGCCTGGGCTTTTCATTGGAACGGCGCTGAAAATGAACTTTAACATCACTGCAGAATTAAAGCTGCACAAAGCAACATCATACTCTTCGTTATCTCAACTGGCGTTGACAGATAGTAGAACTTTAAAGAGTTCAAAGGACTTCATTACCCAGAAATCATGATGTCAATATATTGCACGTTCTGCAGAAAAAGAAAAATCTAATCCTAAATTGCAGGTTGGCACAGAGCTGGTGAAGAAAACATGTTCAGGCAAGTTCACTCAGCTTTGCCTTCTCTGGACAGAATGGTTGACTTTTGCATTTTGGTTTTGTTCAGTTAATGGAACAAAATCTGAGATCCTTAAATACATATTTCCGTTGTGGCAGTGGCCTAAAATGAAAATGTATATTTGAGTAACTTTTTAATCAAAGGGTGTCTTTATGTTTGTATCTGTTTACCCCACAGTTTCTTAGCTATGTGCACTTATATGTACAAATACATATGTGTTTTCAATAGGAAGATGAAGTTAAACACGGCTGTCACCACCTTTGCGCTGGTGCCTGCTCAGATGGCTCAGGATATCCGTCCGCCTGTCAATGTCCATTACATTCTCATGGATGCATTCTCATACCTCAGGAACACCTTCAGGGAATTTATTCAATTTTGATGGTCAAAAGTCAAGGTGGCTGTGACCACAAGTCTGTCTTAATAATGCAAAATATCGGGAACGCTAAGCCAAGAGGGAATTTCATTACATTTGGCACAAACGCGATCTTCAATGAGTAATTTAAGTGAATCTTAAAAAAGGATTAAAGTTTGGTGGCCAAAGGTCAAACTTTCTGTGACCTCAGAAAACACAATCTATGTAAATATAATACAAGAAGTCACAGTGTGATGCAGAAGGTGTAATGAAAACAAACATGTAAAATAATGACATGATAATATTTTGTAAAAGAAACAGACATATGTCAGGTTCGTTTGTGCGTTATAATATGGAGTAACTCAGAAAGGACAGTTTTTTTCTTTGTGTTGTTTGGCGTTGTCATGCAGTAATTGTAGTGTTACTCAGCTGTAGTCTCTTACTGAGTATAGAATAATATAGTATATGGAGTACAAAACTTAAGGGCAGAGAAATCCATACGAATTAGCACAACGTGGAGCCTCTGCAGGTTTAAATTGAACTCATAGGTTGTTGGTTTGTTATGTAATTACACATTTCTAAAAATGCATGTAATTTATATACATATCCAAGCGTCTGCAGTGACTGAAAAAAATGCCCGTATGCAAGAGAACATGTAATGACTTCCAAATGATTTGAGAACAATAAAATAGCTCAAAAGGAAAGTAAGGAAAAGTGTAAATAATTATTTCCACCCACTCAACTTTTGATCATGTAATATTGATTTGTACCACGTGGCTGGAAGTAATGAGCAGATGGAGGGAGATACATCGGTATGGTAGTTTGCAATAGGACACAATAACACTTCACAAGCATATGCTCTTTTCCTTTCTCTTCTTACCATCTTATCCATTCATTCATTTCTGTCCCCTGAACAGGGTTACTGTGAATAATTGAGCCTTTTTACAATGAAATATTGACAATAAAAGAGTGTGCCATATGCATTTAAGTGGCCTTTTCTGCCTCTTGTGATGTCACGGTTTTATGAATCATGCATAACTTCTTCTGCCAGGTTAGGCGGCAAGAACCACAACTCAGCCCCTTTGGAAAGTCTTGGAAAGACTAGTAACTTTGATTGCAGAAGCAATTATTTGTTTGCTTGGGGATCTTGAATTTACAGATCAATGCAATTATTTTACCACTTTAGCATACATGTTTATGTTACTCTGAAGAAACCGTTGTGTAATTCATTATCCTGAAATAGGTTCTTATTTTCAGAGGCAATTCATGAAGAAAAGGGTCTTGGATGTGACAACATTGTTAGTGTGAACAATAACACTGGGAAGTCATCATGAGCAAGAGCTACTCCCTGATAAATTTGTGTAAATAAATTCCTGAAAATGTGTTTGTATATTATAAACACATGAAGTATAATATTTATTTACACTTATGAGCCCTTGCTCAGATGGCTTCGTGGTAATGTTGATGTTTTGCTCGATCACTGTTCTTTTTTTTCTTTTTTTTTTAACTTGTTTGGCATCAAACCTCTCTTCCTCCTCTCTCCAGTTCTTTTGGGACTTATGAATTATGAATTACTAAGGGACTAATACTTATGAATGTGTATAACACATTTGGTTATTGGTTTAGGTGTATTTAAACTAGGGGTGTGCAAAAAAATCGATTCATATAAGAATCACGATTCTCATTTACTACGGTTCAGAATCAATTTAAAGTGTCCCAAAATCGATTGAAAAAAAAAAATATATATATAATAATAATAATAATAAAACAAATCTGCAGGCTGTCTGCCTCCATTTTGTATGCGGGACGTCCTGACGTCATCACAGAGCCGATTCTGGAACATCCGCATGCGTGGTAAGCACCAAAACAAGGAGGAAACTACAATAATGGCGATCGGTTTTTACCTAGAGCCCTATACAGTCTGTTTTATTTTGTCCCAAATTCTGTTTACATTTTTCCCATATTAGTTTTTTTTTCCCCCAGTATTTAATTTCTGAGAATTCCGTTTTTAGCATTTTACACTAATGTAACCCTGAGACAGTGTTTTAAGTAATGAAATATAGACAATTTCTTCAGTTATAACTGTAAACTTTAATGCTTACACACATTTAAGCAAAAACATAACAATCAAACAATGAAACATATGTTCCACAACTTTGGTGGAAATATCAAATCCACTGTAAACTTTTTAATGTCTTCTATCCCCGTGCTCTTTGGATTTCCACCGATTACCGACATCTCCATCAAAGAACATGATAGTAAACCTCTTTGTGTTAAGCTCAGTGAGTGACTGAACGTCTGAGCACTTAGCTTATTAGTGACCCCTCATTTTCCCAACAGATAAGCTTCTTTTTATTCAAAAAAAAAAAAGACCCTGGTCTCGTCTCTGGAGGGGTCCATTCTAGTCTTTGAGGAGGTCTTGTCTCGTCTAGTCTGGCCTGATCTTGGTTATAGTGGGGTGCTGTTACCGGTCTGGTCTGGTCAGACTAGACCGTTTACGTCAAGTCACCAATTAACCTAGATATGTTCAGGTGCCCCTACCTGGAATTGAACCCTTCTTATTGCAGGGCAGCAGCGCCAACCACCGCGCCACCTTGCTGCCCAGGTCACATGTGCATTATCACTGCACAATTTTTATTTATTTTTTTTAATATAAGGAGACACTTTAATTTGTGTTTCTTAAGCAATATGTGATATTGATGCAACAATTCCATCAAAGCATGGATAAATTAAACTTAATAAATGTGAAAAAGACATTTTGGTATCTCAATTTGTCATTCTGTCTTGCAAAGCAGACTGGAGTAGATGATGTGGGTCCTTTGCACACCTATAGATTGAAGCAGAAATCATTATGAATCAAATGGTTTTGAATCAAAAATTGATTGTAAATCAAATCGTAGCCCCAAAAATCGGAATCGAATCAAATTGTGGGAGAGTAAAAGATTCCCACCCATTTAAACCCTCTTCATTTTCTCTTTTCTCTTCAGACTATCCACCTCCTATGATCCCCCCAAACCGAGGAGGAGGAGGAGGCGGCCCAATTGGTGGTGGTGGTTCCTCTTCTTCGTCTACTAGCCGCACCACCACCACTCGTTCTCCCCCGTATTACACCACCCCAAGACCTATTCTCACCACCTCTCCTGGCCAGCGGTATCGAACCACCACCACAGTTCGCCAGCCAATCCTGGTCCCTGCTGGTGGCTCGTCGTCTGACACCAATCAGATTCCTGACACCAACCAGAAAGCGGGAGGACGTTCTCCACCAATTCAGGGAGCCCCACAGCCTCCTGCTCTGCCTCCACAAGACTTCTGCAGTCCAAGAGTGACAGCTGACATATCATGGCCCCGCACACAACAAGGCCAGACAGCCAAACAGCCCTGCCCTGTAGGGACACTGGGTAAGAAACATACATTGTTCTGGGGATAACAGAATGTATAGTGTCAGTGAAAATACGTTTACATTTCCAGTGCAATTGGCCCTTTTGCCCTCAATTGTATGTGTTCTTCTTATTCTTATTCTTATTGCCCTAACTTCTTTGCTCCTTCACACAAAACTCTCAAAGTAGACAATATCAATGCTATAGCTAAATGTAGAGTTGTTATGATACTAGTTTTGGAAATAACTCCAATGCTGCCTAAAATACTTGATTGAAGATAAACTTCATATTTTCACACTTTGATAAAATGGCAGTTTTCCCAGAGATCAATTCTTTGCTACTCTGAAACAGAAAGTTGCATCATGTAGTGTATTCTGGTAAAAACCATAGTAGTCATTGGCCCAGGTCATTGATATTAATATTGTAGTTAGGTTATGTAGACTTGCACAAAACAAGTCATTCCAACCTGCATGCGAAACCTCAACATGGAAAGTAATCCTCAATACAGTCATTATATTTGAAGAGTGCATTTTAAAATGATGAATGCAGACCAAAGTCTATTATAAGATGACATTCAAAACGTAATTGTTTCCAGTTGATTTTCATTTTAATTGTAAAGTGTATTTTTAATTTATTGTGAAAGAGCTTAAGATCAATGTGTTGCTTTTAAATTTGCTCTATAAATTAATTGAATTGACTATAATAGTTGGATAGTTAAAATTAAAATAAGTAGACTAATGAGGCAGGTGAAGAGGACAAAATGAAACGATAACGTTCATATAATCCCAATGAAAACTGCAAAGACTCGAAAGCAATAAAAAGTGGTATGGAATATGGAGTAGGATCTAAGTGCACTTAATAGTCTGTAACAAAGTATGTAATATCTCTATTTCCTCCTGAAAATGTAGTGGCGTAGTATAAAATCTCACAGCGCGCGCGTCCACACACACACACACACACGTTCTTCCTCAAGAAAAATTCTACCATTTTAATCAAGTAGCTCACGTGACAAAGCTTATTCCTCAGCTCACCAACTACAATCCACACACACAGTCTGCATGGTGAACCCCGGGCACCTCAAGAGTCTTTGAGTCTCCCTGTGAATGTCAGTCCTGTCTCACCCTGTTTGTTTCTTTTGTTTGAAGGTGTGGCCACATACATGTGCATGGCCCATTTGGGCTACTGGGATCCTCAAGGCCCTGACCTCAGCAACTGCACGTCACCCTGGGTCAACCATATCATGCAGAAAGTAAGTTTGAAAGCTGCTGCAGGCCCTCATGGCTACTATTGAATCCTTGTTTCAGGATATGTATAATGGATTTAGTCTGGGAGCTATTTCTCATACATGAAAATGCGTTGGCCAGAGGGAAAGATTTAGGTTGTGCATCCATCTTCATTTGTTATCCCTAACTCATGTTTGAGATCTGAGCAATTCTATGTAGCTGTAAGGAAATAAGAATATCAAATAAGATCATTCCGTCACACTTGTTCTCTCATTATAACAGGCTGACAGGCATCATGACAGGCTGATCTTCATACATTCAGTTGAATTTGTGCATACAATAATTATAATAGCTTGTTCTTTAAGATATGTGTGCTGGGCATGTAACTTACAGTTTCAGTTATTGTTTAAGTGTCTGTATGACTCATGAGTCAAAAAAAAATTAAGGTTTTCTCTGAAAGATGAAACATGGCAAACGGTCCCTGTGACATCATCAGTGTAGCAGAGGTGCTAAATTAGGAGTTGTTTCAGTAAAATTGTATTGTTTGTGAACAATTTATGAAGTGCTTCACAAACACAACGAAACTCCTGTGCCTCAATCAACCTGTTTGCTGTTTTCTTTTTCTCTCTTCTTTATGGTCCCACCTCCCACCCTTACTCTATTCCGCCACACTAACTGCTCTCACTCCAACTGACCTTCATCTCCTGTCCTTATGTTTCAATCTCTCTATGCACTATGTAATGTACTCTTTTTATTCCTTCCTCCCATTGGCCTCGTCATACTCTTGCTCACTTTTTCTCCACTTCCTGTCTTTTCATTCCCTTCTCACCTCATCTGACTTCTGTGCTTTCATCAATCTTCTTCTTTCCTTGACTTTATTCCCGCTGTCACCCTGTTTGGCTCCCAGCTTCGCTCGGGTGAGACGGCTGCGATTGTGGCCAGGGAGTTGGCAGAGCAGACCAAAGGGCTTCTGCGTCCTGGCGATGTGCCATCCACAGTACGGGCCATGGCCCAGCTGGTCGAACTACTGGATGTCCAGCTCAGGAACCTCACCCCTGGGGGCAAGGACAGCGCTGCCCGCAGCCTGACAAAGGTAATGTCTTGATATTTAAAATGCAAGACGCAAATTTAAAACACATTCGCGTTGGGAGTTTAATCCATAAGTGAGTAAATGAGAGATATTTCTTTGCAAGCTTGGGCATCGGGAAGGAAGCGAGTGTAAATGACAGAAAGAAGAATATGAAAAGAAGGGAGAACAAGGGAGGGAAAAGAAAAGAGAGAAAGGAAAAAGACAAGGATGATTAGTGTCAGCGGGCAGGGTTTTGGTCTTACGTTCATTTGACAGGGGTTAAAAAGAAAAGCAGATTTTCATGAAAAACCACAAATAACATTGGATTTCCAGATGATAAATAACTTCTTTGAGACATTAGTTTATCCTCTCTGTGTGCACATCTTCGTAACAAGTTTTGCAGAACATTAGGGGTGATAGATAACTGCTTTTAGTCGTTGGCAGGGTTCCTCAACTCTCCTCAGATCAGGATAGAAATTTAATAAAATCCCTGTCTCACCCAGGGAGTTCACTCATTGAAACATACAGCACTTCATATGAGAACAGGCTCGGGACACATTTTACATCATAGCTCATTGTTCAATAAACTTCAGTCTTTGAGCTACAGCTTCAAGGATGCTGTCGACAGGCAGGCTAGAGCGCTTATGTCAGGATTACATTAACAGAAACTCGATCCTGAGTATGCAAAGGATTGGTTTTACTGCAGTCGTAGACAAGGAAAGAATTTTTTTATTTGTGTACACATTCAATTAAAGCAAGTTAAATCATAGGGGAATGGCTGACTTCCTGGCTTGGCTGGCCATTTGACTGATTGGAGCACAGACTGTTTCTTGAGCATCGCAGCAGAGGTCAAAAGTGACAGGCGGGTTTTAACAGCAAGAGTGACAGATGTTTCTATCTTTTATATGGCTATTAGCTTTTTAATTTTAGCTTAAGCATCTGATTCACTAGATCTGCTTTATTTTCCCTTTTATGCCTTCCTATTTTATCAAACCCTTTACATCTACTCTACTCCCTCTAAACTATTCAATGATATTTGTGAAGTGAATACATACTTGAACGTGTGTAAGTAGGCTCAGTGAATGTTTTTTTTTTTTTTCTTTTTTTTTTTTCTGTTGACCAAATGGCCTGTTAGCACTTGAACTTGCAGGTAAAGAGGAGTCCTCCATAGAAGAGGGAAAGCTTTCCCCCTAATTAATTAATATGCTCGCTTATTATGACAATTTTCCTTAGGAAATCAAATATTACCAATTATGCCCAAATTGCATAGTAATATATACTATCAATTCACTTGACAGTAGATACTGACAATGAGTAGGAAAAGCAAAGGAGTAATAGAGGAGATTATATAAAAATAATCTGTGAGAAGAACAAGAGAAGCAAGAAAGACGGTTATGGCAGATGCAACGAAGAGGAGGCGAGGCAAGTGAGGAGACTAACAATATATTTCATCTACCCAAGTCTTTTTGTGCAATGTTAATGAAGTGGGTGTGACTGCCTTTGCGCACTCGAGTGTGCGTGCGTGTGTGTGTGTGTGTGTGTGTGTTTGTGAGGTGTTACATCACTAACAGCTGAATTGTTTGAATTTGCAGCTTCAGAAGAGAGAAAGGTCCTGCAGGTTTTTCACGCAGGTATTTCCGCTTCCTGGTATTGTTGATTACTTTGCTACACCTATAGTCCCCCATGCTTTTTTTTTTCTCTTCACTCTGAGCATGAAAAGCATTTGTAAATCAAGCTTGTGTGTGCGTGCGTGTGTGTGCTCACACATTACAACGCTCAACGTAGAATTACAATTCTATGCTGCAGCTGTTTTGTGATTTGCATCCCAACTCTTTGAGGAGGCCAGTAGCTGAACGGATCTGTTCTGGTCTTGAAAAATAGTGTTCATGGGAGACAATGGAAACCGTTCACTGGTTTATGATAATGAAGTCCTCCTCAAAGGGCTTGCTGGCATTCTTTTGTTTTTAATGTCACTTTTTTGTTTTCTGCACCCCCAATCAATGGGACTGATAAAAGGCCATGATCAGTATCGATAAAAGAACCACCATTTTGTAGCTCAGTCTGCAAAATTCATTGTAAAAAGGACTACCTGGAACCAAATGAGTTGCAATCCATCTATATCCAGTAAAATGTCTTTTCTGTCAGTGTATCAGAGAGAAAAAGCTGAGTATGATGGATATCCTGTTGCATATAGCTTGATCATGGCTTCAGTGCCTTAAAAATGATACCAGCCCGTGTTTGTAGCTCAGAATTCATTTTTCATCCTTGTTGGTCTGCTTGTATTGATGTTTGTTCATGTTGACGCCATGGGCTCGCACTGTAAATAGAAAATCTAACATCATTTAGGCATGTTTCTTGTCAGCTAAAAACATTATTCGGAACATCAAAGGACCTCACCTTCCCTCAGCCCTGTGCTGTACATAGACTGCAGAGTCTATCTTTTTCTGTCTCGGCACCCACCACTGGCACACACACACACACACACACACACACGCACACCCTTGATGGGCTAGCTGTTTTTCTCCTGATGCAGGCTCTTTTCCACTCTCCCCTGAAAAGTCTTAACGTCAGCAACAGTCAGCAATGTCACATCATAGAACATGGCTTAGGACTGTATGCCGGCTGACACACACACACACATACACACACACACACACACGAGCACACTTGCATGCAGAATGTATTAATATATTTTCAACAATGATCCAATGCTGTCATCTCAAAAATGGCCAGACTCTTTGTTGTTGCTCCTTAATCCAATAAATGGTACAGTTCAAAGACTGGCAGTTTTCAAAAAAACTTGTCACAGGTTCAAATCAAACCCCCCCCCCCCAAACACACACACACACAACTGGGGTATTTAGGGGGCTGGGAGTGATCGATTATATAATTAGCCTTAGTAATGTGAAACAAAATTATACCAACAGTCCCTTACTTTGCCAGATAGAAATGTGCGTGATTAGGGATGTGGTGTGGTGCTGCCCTCTCCTCGTTAATTATCTACAGCAGTAATTGCCAAATGAGGAGAGTGGGCAGGAGGTTTGGATTCTTAATGGAGACAAAAAATAATTGAATTCTCTCTCTCTCTCTCTCTCTCACGCTCTCACTCTCATCTCTCTCCCTCCCCCCTCCCCCCCTCTTTTTTTTCCTGTGCCTCGCACTTCATCTTTCCTCCTCTCTCACTTTTTTGGAGGAACTTGGGACTCGTTTCATGTATACTAAATTGCCAATTTATTCATGATGAAGCTGGTGGTGGGGAGAAGCTTTGATGCTGTAGGATGGATTGACGGAGGGAGGTAGAGTCTGCAAGGTAGACTGCGAAAGAGAGGATGGGGAGGGGGACACAAATTAAACGGAATGAAAAGAGTTCACGGAAACAGAAATGTGGAATCTGAGAAAAACAATAAAGAGGGCAGCGAGGTGACAGCGATGCTCAATGACAATGTCTAATTTGCCCTCTGTTTATGGATGGCGGGTCAGAACATCGCAGGCTGTGAATTTGAAGCCTGATTTAGCTGCAAACTCACCCTGTCAAGGAAGACAAATTCCAACAACAGCTGACAGATAAGCCTGCTTCTCTGATGAAAACATTTTCAAAACATGCACTTTCTCAGAGCTCAGCCAAGCGAGTAAAAGAAAAAAAAAAATCCATTCTCTCCTCTACCCTTGCCTTCCATCCACACTCAAACATCCCAACTCATCCCAAAATGTGTCTGACTGTGCGTGAGTGTACACATACTGTACATCCCCGCACACCGGCTTGTGTCCATGTTCTTCCTCTGTAGCTGGGAGTAGTAGAGCAGCCCAGCTCTAGTCTGTCTTGACGGGGCTGTTTATGCTGGATCACCCCAATGCTTCAAAGCATTTCACTTCTGCCCCATTTACTGGTGTGTGCATGTGTTTGTGTGTGTGTGTGTGTGTGTGTGCGCGCGCACACGCATGTGCATGCTGTGTGTACATCCACACACGTGCATGCTTTCCCCCTAATACATAGTCACTTAGACATACACACAAATGACACCCTTATCTGTCTCTGCAGAATGTCTCCCCGCTTTTAAGAGCCCTTAAAAAAAAAAAAAAAACTGTCCCCATTTTAGCCCTCAAGTCCTCATACATGTACAGATAGAAATGTCACCAAATGCATTAGAGCTTACAGGCAGGCACACGCACGCGCACACACATACATATACATACAATCATGTACTTCCCATCTCTGACTCTGATGTGGAGATGTCTGGACCTCAAGGAAATCACATCCCTTCTACTCTTTACCTATTTCTCTGGGCGACAGATGCAATCTCTGTGCTAGAGAATCAAATTTCAATGAAAAAATTAGATGAAATTCAAATTGCCAGATAATCGAAAGTTCAATAAAAAGCAATGAGAAGTTTAATGAGAGTAGAAAAAGGGGGGGGGGGTTATCAGAAACACATCAAAGAGAGCATTTGGGAGCAGCACCACCATGAGTGAATGTAAGGCAGTGCTGCTGCTGTCATATCTGCTGCGCCTACACAGCATCCTCTGCTCTGTCTTTCTCTGTCGCCTGGACTACTACTGTACAGCAAGTGGAGCAGAATGATGCACCGCAATGACTCCTCCAGCCCCTTGTGCACACCCCTAACTACACGCACAGCCGCACATTACACACATAGCAGCGCATATCCCTCCCATACCCGGTCCTAGACGGTCTTCAGCACACGGACTTTCACACATGCACACATGCACGTATTTACTGTGACCCGGAAACGGAAAAAGCTGTAGACAATGGATGGGATGGATGTACATATTGTACATAATGTGTGGTCTATATGGACCTGTTTATACACGACATTACTAAGTAATTCTGGCTTGAGGAATTCTCATTTATGTGTTGTCAGCCATTATTCCTCCATAATCTGTAGTAATAACAGGCAGAAGTTATTTGGGAATATGGCAGCATGGATGAATCAGGTAAGTATACAGGTTCCAAACTGCACGAAGGGACTAAAATAATATGGAAGTGAAAAATGAATATATTTCACAATAATTACATAACCACAAATTACCTTTTGTAAAATTTTTGAATTCCTGCATTGAGTTAAACCTGCTGCACTGGCTATGTGTAGCTTTATTCTACAATGAGGGACTGACATCAGCATTTCAGGTGGACTCATTTTCTCTCTTAACTCCAAATAAAGTAGTTTGGATAATGCAGATGAATTACTTTTATTGTCAGTTGGCTGAATCCTAGTTTTAAAGAGGTTGTGGGCAAAATGCAATTTTAAAGAAACCAAGTCATCTACCTCTTGTCTTTCAAATGCTTGTTTTATCCAATAATATGCCAAAACACAGATAAATATGCAATACACTTACAATTGTATGGGTGAAAGAAAAGAAAGAAAACAGCATTAGTATTTTTCCTCAATATGTGGATTTCTGTAATTTTACCGTTTGTTCAATCTATTTGAATTGTTTTATCTTGTATGACCTGCTTGTTTTGGTGGGAACAGTGTAATTCTAATGGACTGACATGTCTGGAAAAAACCCCAAAAGATAATAAAATAAATGAATACACACACACACACACCACAAACGCAGCTTGAAATGAAGAAGGATTTTTCTTTTGAGTCTTTTGTTTCAGTCAGTGAAATGACGGAGACAGATTTGCAAAGTCTATGTGTAGGCTATGTGTTGTGTGTTATATCCCCTCCTGCTTATTTTGGTTGTTTGCTGAAGCAGCGGATTAATTTGTTTTTGTTTACATGTAGACATCCCAAACTCATCCAATATGCATCCCAGCTAATTAGCTGTTAGTGCTAAAAGAGGACATAATATTATCATATTAGCTTGTTGACTAAGCACTCATTTCATGTGTGTGATATGTTGTATCTACATGTGGATATCGCACCTTCAGAATAAACAGGAGGGATTCATTCTGATACTGAAGGCCAATTGCATGTTTAGCAGCACGCTCATACCCCCATTGTCCCCTGACGGGAAACTCATTTTGCCATAGAGGATAAAACATAAATAAAAAGACATCTATATTAAAAGAAAAGTACAAAATCAAGCAGTTAAACAATAAAAAAAACAAAAAAAACAAAAAAGGCCCCTGCACATGTGACAATCCCAGCCATATGAGAGGTTGTGACCAGACGGTCTATCTCAGTCTATCTAGGATGTTTTCCTTTCCCACTGAGAACACACACATGCAGAAATATACACAAACACACACTTTATTTCTCCATAATTGTCGTTATGGAAGGAAAGACCCTTCAGGTCTCTGATCTGGCTTGAGTGAAAGGCGGATGAGTCAGACGTTCGATGTGCGGATGCCAATAAATAGCTGTCTCTCTCTCAGTCTCCCTGCTACTGAAATTCCCTGCTGTAGACCCCTTTTTACTTGTGTAATGGCACCTGCATTCCTCCCCTCGACTTTCCATCAACCCTCCTTAAGAGATGCACTGAAAGAGCCAGAGTTGACTGAAGGATGAGTGTGTGAATGTGGAAAGGCTGGTTTTCAGTCAGAGCAGGAGAAAGGGGAAAATAAAGAGAGAGACAAGGAATGTGAGATGTGTGTGTTTGATTGCACCTGTGTTCACTTTTTCTGCCTCCCTTGTTCCCAGTGGACGCCTGTCACCATGGACTCACTGAGCTGTTTTATCGCTCTCCCATGCTCTTCTCTTCCCCCCCCCCCCCCCCCCCCTTTCCACCGCCTCTCTTTTCTCTCTCCGTTTCTTTATCTGTCCTAGGGTCTTTTAAGATGTGTGTATCTGGCTATGTGCGGTGTTCATGTCTGAAAATGAGGAGGTGAATTCTTAATATAAAGGAATGTGAGCTGCAGACATAATAAGTATTGTTTCACAGAGGACTTTTCATCTATGCGATCCAACTCTTCTCCATTTGGTTTGGTAATATTTTTGGATTCAAAAACTGCTCTGCACAGCTGGATATGACCCAGCAGACATTATATGATAAAACTCTAATTTCTTCACAGTCCCCCAAGCATAAGTTTTCCAACTCAAAGATAAGACTGTTGCTTAAAAGTAAAAAAAAAAAAAACTGAACCAGGTTTCGGGGTGTAGAAAAATGGTGATTGCAATCAGCTAATTAGCTTAGCTTGATTTTTAGACCATCTGTGATGGATTTTCTTTGGAAACATTCTATTTTAAATGATTTTTTTTTTCCAGGGTAACGGTGGTTGTGGAAATTTTTAAGTGTTGAGTTGAATTTCAAAATGTGCTTTTTATATACTTGGTTCTGTGCTTTTGCTTTTATGTCTGCATGGGAATGCTACATTTGCATTGCTTTTTTTAATGGCCATGATTTGTCCACTTGATACATGATGAATAACCACTGCATTCTCACCGTTGCATCCCGTAGACTTCTACTCTCAGTAGTTCTGGTGCAGCGATACTATTCGTGCTACTTTTTGCATCAAGTCTCACATTGGCATCATTGACTGAAAGTGATTGGCATTTGGTGCGTTCGCTTCCTCGTGTGACCCCTGTGTTTCGTACTGCCGCCCCAGGCTATGGTGGAGACGGTGAATAATTTGCTGCAACCACGAGCCCAGACAGCGTGGAGAGAGCTGCCCACCAGTGAGCAGCTGCACTCGGCCACTCTGCTCCTTGACACCGTGGAGACTGGGGCTTTTATGCTCGCTGACAACCTCCTCAAGACTGACACTGTGCAGGAGACCACTGACAACATCCGTGAGTACATTTTTTTTTTGGTACCTTCTTGTCCTGTAAACACAGTTGGACTGTGAAGGAGCCTGTTGAGATGCCCTTCAGCAAGGCACTTAACCTCTATTTGCTACAGTGGATCAAAACACTGGTTGGGTGCTGAAGGCTGTGACTGCAATGGAAAAGTCTTCGGTGTTGAATGTGCAAATTATGGCTTGGCTAGAACAAAAGCTTTTGCTTTGAAGACTCTACCTGAATACAAAGTAGTAGAGGGAAGAATTTCTAGAGTGTGCCCTCACTTTGGCAGAAATGTGTTTCTTAGATTTCACTGAGTTTTTCCTTTAAAGATCTTACAACAATATAAACCAGCTCAGGCTGCTAAAGATCCAAGAAAATGATGTAATATCATAGTAAGAAGGAGCATTGACAGGAGACATTACCAATTCTGCTGCCTCAGATCTATGTTTTATAATACAAACGAGAAAGAAAGTATACTTTGTAGTTCTTAAACGAATAACATCATCCTGCATGTGGGCAATCAAACTCACACATGTGCTGTACGTAAGAATGAACTTGAGTGAACATGACTGGATATGGAGCAGAGCAATGATGCTGTCTCATGGCCTGAAAGAGAAGTATATTCAAGACTAATGCAGGCAAAAAAAAGTTGTCTAAAAGCAGGATAGATTGGTTAATATTCTCCAAGGCGTACGAAGAAATTGAAAATCAGGTAAACAAACTAACTAATGAACAAAAAACAAGGAAATAATCAACAATGAAATGCCACAACAGAAATTTTGCATAATGGATGAACATTTCTAATAACTTGTGCAACATTCTGTGTTTTCCTTGTCGTAATTTTACTGGTGGTAATCTGAAGTACCCAGTCTATTAAAGAGAAAAAATGTTTCATAGGTGTTTGATCATTTGAGTACAACATTGTGTGATTCATTCTCTCCAATTAGTATTGTGTGGGTGAATTAGCCGAGGAGAAATCTGTTATCTGATGAGACATTAAAGGAGGGTCAAGGACAAGCATGTGCATTACTGTCAAAATCTGATCTTATATGTGGTCCTCCCCTTGTGGGAAGATCTGCTGTGATAACCTGTAACTTAGATCCTGCTGTTAGAATGCTTCATTCTTTCAGTCAGTTAATTCCTTGCTACAAGGACAAATGTTTTGAATTTAGACTGCCTTTGTACCTACTGGGATTTTTAAATGAAACAGGCAAGAAAGAACATTTTCCACTGCGGGTGCAGCGTGCAGATAATAATTGTATTTACAGCTTTAACAGTCTGTTCTATTATGTAGAGCATGTGTGTGAAGATGCCAACGAGAGATCATGATGAAGAGGCCCAGGTTGTTGTGTGAGAGGCTTTGAAGGGTCAAATTTACAGAGAGCCATGGTAATCGAACAAAATACAGGGGGAAAACTGCCCTTGAGGCTTCTAAAGCAGGGATGAATTGTTTGCCAGAAACAATAATTTTTTTCCTTTTTTTTTTTTCTCCTCTCCACTGGTAGGCGGAATTGACAAAGCAGAACAAAGCTAGTTATTATGGCGTTGTGCACATTCTCTTTTTCTCCCTCTCCCTCTGTCATCTCTCCATCATCTCTTCACATCTTGTCTCACCAAGCCACTCATCACTGGGCCATGGAATAAAGCAGAGATACTAGAGAGCAAAAGCCTGCTCTTTGCTTGTAATGCCTCTAGATGATGATATATCAGTGAGCCATCGTTTCATCTGCACCCAGACCAGCGAGTTACGGCAACATCTATGTTTCCCTTGATTATCCTCCTGTTTACCCCGCTTTTGATTTAATGTTTCAAAATTTCCGACACATCATTCGCCCATTACCAGGAATGCATTTCACTCGTGTCACTCAATCAGACATGAAAAGTCGTGGCAGAGCAGTGGGAAACACAGAGAACTCAGGATGATGGGTAAAGAATGAGACCGGATGAGGCTGGATGTGGTTGAAATGAAGCTCTGAAGGTTTGCTTTGCTCACTTAAACATGAACAAGCAAAGAAATCACTGCTGTTTAAGTCACACAACATGGTGATTGCATTTCAGAATTTTGTTCCTATCAAAGGCAGAGATTGTAGGACATAGAGAGGATTCCACAAAATGAGTCCTTCTAACATGACTTTGTCTTGTTCGTGCTCGAGTTCCCTCCTCACAACAACTCCTACACTATTTTACCTTACGTAATTCGAGACTTGTATCTCCTCCAGTTTTTAACTCCTGAGCGCACCACATAAATATGATTACATAAACAGTCATCGAGATGTAGGCTACCACATCTCTGAAGAACTTAAAACAGGAAATTATGTTTTTAAGGAAAATTTTCGTCTCCGCTTTCCTCTTCTTTTTTGTGGTGCTAATCTCCCCTTGTAGCTAATCCAGTGGGCAGATCCACCGTGATTATCGCTACCTTTTATTCATAACTGGCCCGATACCACCTCTCATCTCTCTTTCTCCTCTTACATCCTTGCTTTCCTCTTTTTTCTTTTTTCCTCCCTCTCTCTCTCCACTCTTTCTTCTTTACATGTTTTTTTTCTTCCTCAGAAGAGTGAATGACAAGACTGAATGATTTGAATGACGCGTGTAAAAGAAGCCACTGCAGCTTCTCTGAGCGATAGTATTGTATTGGAGCATTTTTGCCTATGTGGCAGAGTATTAGGCAGATGAATAAATTGTGTTATTATTAGAACCAAATCAGTGATTTAAAGGTAACAGCAATAACAGTGTGCGCGTGTGATAACGATAATGAACAAATGTGTTTCTTAGGAGGAGGATTGTCATGACAAGGATGCTTTAATTAGATTAGACTCAGCGTGTTTTGATACCCCGCCGCTGTGGGTGGGTGTGGATGTGTGTGTGTATGTGCATGCAAGTGTGTGGGTAGGTCTACGTGTTTGTGTGTGTGTGTGTGTGTGTGTATACATAGCTTGAATGTTTAGTTTGGCTCATGTGTAAGTGAGGGACACTTAAACAGTATTTCTTTCTCTTTCTGCCAGTATTTGCATATCAGTGTCTGTGTTTATGTCTGCCTGCTTCAGTCTGCCTCCATCTCCTCTCCACCATAGCTCAGTATCTCTCGCCTTTGTGCCCTATCTATTGTATTCAGTGAGAAAACATGGTCTTCTGTCTGCATATCTCTATTCAAGTCCTCTGCTTGTTTTCCATCTCTCTCATCATGTTGTCTGCTGACGACACTCTTTGTTTTGTTTTGTTTTTTTTAGCTCTTCCCAGCACTTGTCCCTGACCTCCTCAACTTCCTTTCCTTTCACACTCCTCTCCTCTCCTATTCTCATTTCCATTCCAGCATTACCTTGTGTTGTTTATTTGATCAGAGAGCTAATTGCCACGAAAGCAGCGTCTAAATCATCAAATCACTCAGAAACACAAGATAGTGAGACACCAAAGTATAATTAGTCCTTAATTAGAAACTTTATCTAATACATTACAGAGACGTAATCAGGATTGTGCTAACAAACCTGGATGGTAAAATCAGATTCCCACAATACAAGAGAGGGGCTGGATTATTCACCTCGATATGTTGGACCAGTTGCCTGGCGACATCATCGTCTATTTTAGTATAAATATCCAAGTTGTTTTACTTTGGTCAGCATTTTTTCATTTTCTGTGTTTGGATTAAAACTACTTCAGGATTCTTGCCTGCTGTATTCTGCTGTGAAGCACTTAGTAAGAAAACATGGTTGTTACAAGGGCTGCAAAACAAAATATGATGTAATGTGCTCTACTATGACTCGATATCAGGTTGTGTGTGTGTGTGTATGTGTGTTCCAGAGTTGGAAGTGGCCAGGCTGAGCACAGATGGGAACCTTGCAGACCTGACGTTCCCTCAGTCAGAACTACATGGAAACTCCATTCAGCTGTCAGCCAGCACTCTCAAACAGCACGGCAGAAACGGTAGAGGAGAAATCTCACACTCTCTTTCTCCTAATCTTTAAATGAACCCACTTTCTCTATTTTTACCACTTGCAATCTGTCTGTCTATTTCTGTCATCATGATTTGAGCTACATAAACTCACAAATGATCAAACCCACCTCTGTTTTTTTTTTCCTTCTTCTTCTTTGTGCCTTTTCTCAGGTGAGATCAGGATGGCCTTTGTCCTGTACAGGAATCTGGGTTCATACCTTTCCACTGAGAATGCCAGCGTTAGACTGAGCAGTGAGGCGGTCTACCCTAACTACTCTGTCATCGTCAACTCTCCGGTCATTACTGCATCCATAAACAAGGAGAGCAATAAGGTTTACCTGTCTGAGCCTGTAGTCTTCACAGTCAAACACCTGCAGGTGGGTAATGTGCAGAGTGATAACTTGTTTTTATGAACAATACAAAAACGAACTAGCTGGATGATGCTGTAGGAAAAAAAATTATTATAAGGCTGGGGATTTATATCAACAAATTCCATGAAACAGACCATCTCATATTTCTGGGCAAAATCTAGCATGACCAAGCACAACAGAGTAAGTGTGATAGAGTCTGAAATTACACAAGACAAAGGAAACACAGAACAGACGAACATAAAGAAATGTGAGTCTAGTGTCAGAAAAAAATCAATTAATAATTTTTTCTATTATCATGTAGTATTCGTATTTCCAAAGCTTTAAATACTTTGCCTTGCATAGGTTTCCTCCCAAAGACATCATTGGTGACTCTAAATTGTCTGTAGGTCTGAGTGTGAGTGGTTTTTGGTCTGTGTCTGTCTCTGTGTGTTGGCCCTGTGATGGACTGGCCACCTGTCCACGGTGTACCCTGCCCCGCCCTCACATAGAGTGAGCTGGGATTTGCTCCAGCACTCCCTGTCGCCCAGAAACAGATAAGCGATAGAAGAACTTATGCAGAATGCTGAAAGATAAACTACCACAGAGATTTCCACAGAGATCCTAACCCTTATTGCAAACAACTTTCTGATGTTTTCCTTCATTACCATGAACGTAAGTGATAAAAACTCAGCAATGAGAAAAATGTGTATTTATAGATGCCAACAGATGAACTATTTATCATTGTTTAGTTAAAAAAAAAAAGAACAGCAGCACCCAGTTGTGTAAAACTTTTTAAAAACTGAAATTAGAGAGGAGAAATAAATCAGATATGGAAAGTTGAGGTCTAAATGGGATTTATTACAAAAAACACAATGGCAGCATTATCGTTAGATCACAGCTGTCTGTGGAATAACCAGAGCTTTGGGTTTGAGACATGGAAACGAGTCAGACCACAAAACTTTTCAAATCTTATGTCCTGAGCTGTAAAAAAATAAGAAGTGACAGACGTAAACATACACAGCTGGAAAGTTCTATGTTTACATAAACACAGATGGTTCTAGCTAGTAGCTATGTAGGCAGTAAAAATGTCTAAAGTACCGTTTTGAGGAAATCATGTTCAAATTCTTTGTCTGAAACTTAAGTAATTGCCACACACTCAATAAAACCACAGTTGTTTCATATTTCTTCACATTTTATTAATTGTTGTGGTTGTTGCAACAGTTTGACTTTCCCATCTTACAAATGTTGATCCAGTTGGTTATCCAGTTTGTTGGCCAGAAAAGAGATCCTCACTGTTTAGCTTGATCATTTTGAAATAACTTTACTCACCAAACACGCACAGCTTCAGTAGTTTACACAAGCAGCTCCTACACAAGCAGCTCTGACACAGCACTTTCACCTCCTGCCATGGCTCCATGTTTATTTGTTGCTGTATTCTCTCATTCTGTGCCTTCTGTTTGTTGTTTTGTTGTTGATGACTCCCTGTCTGTATTTATTTCTCTCCATCACTCTCTCCATCATTTCCTCCCACCAATTTTCTCACTTTTTTTGGCTCCCCCACCCCTGTATGCTTCCACCTCCTCGTGACTGAATGTTTTTTCTCTGTCTCCCTGCTCTCGCATCTCTTCTCTTCATTGTCTCTCTCTCATTCACGTATTCTCCTCCTCCCTTGCCTCCAGCATTCAGAAGAGAACTTCAATCCCAACTGTTCGTTCTGGAGCTACTCCAAACGCACCATGATGGGATTCTGGTCGACGCAGGACTGTCGTCTGCTGGCCACAAATCGTACACACACCAGCTGCTCTTGCACACACCTCACCAGCTTTGCAGTGCTTATGGCCCATGTGGAGGTCAAGGTACGTGTTTTTTTTCTGTCGTCCCTACCAGAAGGGGATGGGCAATATCAAAGGGTCAGTTATTCATCATTTGATTAGCAGTGGCTGGTTGAGAGAAGGAAGAGAAGGAGACAATAACATCTGGAAAATAGATTATGACTGTGCAGAGCCAATCATACTTGGCAGAAGAAATTTTACAATTGATTCGTCAGGCACGATAATGACACAGGTTTGACGAAATGTAATTGTGAATTATATAAAGTTGTGTGTTACCCACAGAATTACATTTAATTTGCTATAAAAACTTCCCTCTGAGGCAGGCGCTGCTGGTTTTATTTTAGTGCAAAGATTATAGTTGACAGATCATAAAAAGAAATCCTTTATTTTGATATTCTTGAGCCAAAGTGGGCAGTGGATAAAACCCTCATTGTCTGACTTTGTGTGGGATAAATACCTTTTGTCTATCTTTTATGACGTTAAGACCAAGTTCCTTCTCAGAATTCCGCTCTTAGCTCTGGATAATGTGTGACACCCAGTCCCTCCCTCTGGGCCAGAGGATGTGTGTTACTTCTAAAGGGGTCATGGTCAGACTTCGCTGGCAGCCACTATGTGAACACAGTGTGAGGGTTTGAGCAGTAGATCCATCACAGCAGTGCTATGTTGAACATTGCTCTGCCTGCCAGGTTGCAGGACACTGATGGATAGAGCCAGCACACCTGTGCAACGCAGCGTAACGCTGTGGCCCTGAACGCTCAGCTACACACAACCACACTCACATCGAGGGTCGGGGGGGCTGGTTTGTCTGTGTGTCTGTTTCTATAGCATGTTTTGTTTCTGCTGCAACATGATGTGACGTAAGCAAACTAAAACAGAACATAGTTACATACAGCACATGTAACCCCTTATTTAATATTCCACTCAAGCTTATTGCTCTCTTTTATCGTACATTTCACAGAAGGCAGACAGCATGCATGACCTGCTCCTGGATGTAATCACGTGGGTGGGGATCCTGTTGTCGCTGGTGTGCCTGCTTATCTGCATCTTCACCTTTTGCTTCTTCCGTGGACTGCAAAGCGACCGCAACACCATCCACAAGAACCTCTGCATCAGCCTCTTCATTGCTGAGTCACTGTTCCTGGTTGGGATCAACAGGGCCGATCAGCCAGTAAGATGTGCAGGGTTTGGTTTGTGTGTGTGTGTGTGTTTCTTTGTTCAACATGGAGCATCAGTGTGCGTATTCTTACTAGTTTGATAACAAGACTGTGCCTTTTTATTCATTTAATGTTGGCACAGGCCTGGCGTTACTGTCGGCACTGAGTATATAGCAATGTTGGCAGACTAAATACTGAAATGTTTACTACCTTGATGTCAGTGGTTAACCACATTACCGCTACATGAATAAGAAACAGCAGATCTGGTACATGCAGAGTTCAGAAACAGAAATTTCAGGGTTACAGTTAAACAAACCATATGTGTGCAACCAAAAAGTCTTGATTGAATGCAACATTTTTCCCATGAATTGCGAAAGGAAATGGAGACAAAAACAGAGTTTACTGGCATGATCCTTTCCACACAGGCTCAGTTTTCCATGACATCACTACTATGCTGACTGGCGGACAAGTTGTCATCTGTCATCATATGACATTAATTCACAAACCACAGCCAAACAGTCCAACAAACTTCTTAACAGCATTATTATACAAGCTTCTTGTAAGGCAAAGTAACCTGAATACAAAAAAATTGTATAGAAACTAATTTAGCTCTCCGGTGTCCATTCCCAAATGCAGAAATAATTCACAATGCAAAGTACATATTACATACTGCTTCTTTTGTAAAGCAGTCCTGCATTCTCAACCAAACTGATAGATTTTTAACCACTAGTCATAACCTAATTGGCCAATTTCTGTTCTACACACCTTTTTCCCAAATATTTCCAGACTACATCTATCTATTACGATTAATGATGCATGCCCTTTTAATGCTCGTGCATGCGCTGTGCTAAGATTTTGCTGCTCACCGCGGCGGTAGAAGAGGAACAATAGCACAATCGAAATACGGAAATACGAAATACGGAAATAGACCCACTCTGCCTCTACAATAAACAAACATTTGATTACAGCTTGCTCCTTGTTACCTTGTTAACCAGCAAAAATTAGCATGTTACCAGTAAAGGCCGGTCGATCTATGTTCTACATAAAATATAATTTGGGCAAACTATTAAATTGGACTGTTTTTGTTTAGTTTTTTTGTTTTTTTTTACTGTGATAGAATATGTACATATGTAATGTCTTTTCATATAGTAATATTCTCCTATCTGGTTTTGTAAATGTGTAAGAGACTTGTACGTTTTCGGTACAACAAATGCATCATTTGCAGTTATCCTAATGACACTCATAACAAATAGTCCTGCCCCTGAGAGTATGGGTTTTTTGTTGTTGTTGTTGTTGTTGTTGTTTGTTTGTTTTTGTTTTTGTTTTTTTTTTGCCAACCAAGCAGAATTTGTGAAGCAAATTTTGCATATCAGCCAACCAGCCAATATCAAGCTCCATCCATAATATTGTACAGTGCAATGCAATTTTGGCTTATCTGTTGGGGTCCACTTGGTCTGCACTGTCTTGAGTCCATGCTGTATAATCCATATGGTCGACATTCAGTATTCCAATCTTGGATTAGGGTTTTAAACCACATTATGGTGAAAGCATTGGAAGGAAAATCTAATGGGACAGATTGTGAGATCATTCCTTTTGGCGAGGTCACACGCATATAGTCAACACAAAGTAAACTAAACACTGTGGATTCAGAGTTTGTGGATGCCTTAGTGCAAAGTAGCCAATATTTTTTTTCTTTTTTTTTTTATCTACAAACTGGTTGGATTACTGTGAAGTGTATGTCTGTCGGGGAGGAAGTGCTTCAGGCTGTATCGTTTATCTCCCCCAAAGTATTGAAGAAGTCTTAGAGCCACCTCAGGCCTTTAGATTCTGCTGCGCGCTCAGTGAGAGAGCATTCTTATTGCAAATGAAGAGACAGAACAAATTTTGATAGACTACGTTTTGATATTGAGGTTTGTGTACTTCTATGTTTGTGTGTTTGTGTGGGAGGGATCATGTTTCTTTGTCATCCATGCGTGCTGCTGTATTTATGCGTGCCGTTTTCCTGTTAATTACTGGTGACTATTTGTGACCCCCATTAACATCTTCAGCGTCACTTAGCTCGCAGCCGGTTAAGCCAGTAATTCCAGCAGGAAAAGTAAATGACTTTGCATAATCAGCCCGTTTTTCTTTTTCTTTTTTTTTTTTTTTTTTTAACCTGTGTGTGCTTGCAATGTGTCTGTGTGTCTTTGCCTGTGTGTGTAAGCTACACTGTGCGATCATTAGAAATGGAAATGAGTGACTCCCTCGGCCCCTAAACTCATTGTCTCTCAGACGTTAGGTAATTGTCTCTCACTGCAAACCCCTCCATTATAAAAGTCTGTCTGTTAGCGCTCCCATTCAGTGATTTAGGAGTGACTCTTTAGATTAGAACATTGCCATGAACGTGACGGTCCAAATCTCACCGCTCATTTGCCTTTGCTTCCTAAGCACTCCTCTTTTCATCCAATCTTATTGCTGAAAATTTGAGTGCAATTTCCGTTTTGATGACCCCTTTTTTATATTCCTACTGCTCATTCACTGACACTTTGTATTTCTGTATTTGTTTTTTACATTGAGGACAGTCTCTCACTGGGGTTTTTCTTAAATATTTTATCGTGTGCCTCTCTAACTTTCCATTTACCTGTCTCTATTCACTGCTTTCTGTCCGTGTGATTTCCATTCACTCCCTTCAATGTGAATGGCTACTACTGCTCGGCACAAGTAGCTACCGATGTGACTTTTTGAAAAAATTGGTATCGGATTATTTCCATTTCACAACTAACTAAATTAACTGTGTTTTGAATATGTTAAACACACAGTTCAGCTCAAATAAAATTATTTTTTATATCGACAACTATTCAGTACCTGAACGGATGTCACTGCCTGCTTCTTTCCAAATTCGTTTTCATACCAATTTACCGAGTTTTTTTTTTTTTTTTTTTTTTTAAGCAGCAGCAGTTCCATTTATTTTGTTCACTCTTCGCTTACAATCATATTGTATTTTCAACCGTGCTTCCAAGTAATTTGCTCTCCTCACCACCTTAGCCCCGTCCTTTCTCTAAGCCCCCTTATGAAAGCGCTTTTCTCCTTCTGTTTGAGATGCGGTCAATCAGCACGGGCTGCAGCACCAACTTGTCACTTGTGTTTCCCCATTTATCTTCCTTGATGACTTGTAGATTGCAGATGTTGAGTAAAGCATGAAGGGGGCTTGACTAATATTGTTATCGTGAAGTGATTTTGAGTTATTCTGTCACAAGTAATTGCCGTCATACTGCATGATGATTGTGCGCTCCCTCTGTTCTTTCTTGTTTCAGCCCCTCTCTCTCCTTGTCTAGTCCAGTGTTGGTAGCCCAATTTTTGTGAACATGGTAAAGTTTGCCTAATAGCCTTATTGCCTGGAGTGTCTGATCTTTTTTCCACTAACTCATCAATGCCAGTGTTCACTAGTACTTCCTCAGCAGTGTTGTGTGTACTGTTACTGTAATTTTAAATCCTCCTCATTTTTTCTTTCCTTCTCCAGATTGCCTGTGCAGTCTTTGCGGCCCTGCTCCATTTCTTCTTCTTGGCAGCCTTCACCTGGATGTTCCTGGAAGGGGTGCAGCTCTACATCATGCTGGTAGAGGTGTTTGAGAGCGAACACTCAAGGACTAAGTACTTTTACCTGGCAGGATATGGAGTGCCTGCTGTCATAGTTGCTGTCTCCGCTGCAGTGGACTACAGGAGCTACGGCACTGACCGAGTGTAAGGATAGAGGGTTGGTGAAGAAGGTGTGGTGTGAAGGAAGGATGGATGGTGGGGCAAGTGGAGAAAAGGGAGGGATGATGGAGTGCCTGCTGTCATTTTGGCTGTGTCTATCGCAGTGGATTCTACAAGCTGTGGCATCTCTGAAGAGTTAATACAGAGTGGTTGAGAAGCAAGAGAGGCAGCGAGGGATGGAAGAGGGGGAGGGAAGAATTGGGGACAAGCAGAGGAGGATGCACCACAGAGTGCCTGCAGGAGCACAGCAGCGACAATGTGTGAATATGGAAGGATTTAACTGGCAGAGTAGAAGGAGGTGGTGCACAGTTGAGCAAACTGAGGGAGAGAAGGAGTGGATTAAGTGTGAAAATGTGAGAATGGTGGAATGGAAAGAGGAACAGTAGAGTAGTGAGTGTGTGCACACATCCATACTGACTTCCCTGGAGGAAATGTGGAGTGCTGAGCGGGATGAGAACATACATTAAGAGCACATGGTATCTTATTCATGCATGCCTGACTTGTTCTAAAGGCGACTTGGTGCAAATCCACAAAAGGCAGGCAGCATCTCATTCATATGAATTATTTGCATAATAGGCCACCTACAAACGCACAGGAGTGAACACAGGGGTTTCACATGCATGACTCGTCCACTCCGTTTAAGCTGTGACTCTGAAAAGAGGCCAGCATTTTATTCATGCTGTGCATATGCATATTATGGTCATAATATTCGTCCATGTCTATGGCCTCTTCTCCCTTCTGCAATTGTATCAATGCAGAAATACTCAAGAGGAGATAATCAATGTAGACATTTTATTCAAAAACTTGTGCTAGAAAAATCTCATTTGCTAATAACTGAGCAGTTCCATACAGAAAGTGAAAAATGACAGGCCACAATGGGACTGTTAGATGATTTACAGCTCTAATGCTGCTTCTGGGGGCCTTTTTGTAGATCAGACTTTGCAGCTTTCCAGTACCTACGTGTCACTTCATAGAGGTTTAAAGATGGGAAAGGGTTGAATTTAGCAGTGTTTAACCATCAAGCCACACCAATCCTTATGCCACTGAGATCAATATTTCATTGTGGAATGATCATTAAAACATGAGAGCCTGAATGCCAAGCTCTGGATGAATAATCAGACTGCATGCCATTAGCTGGGAGGCTGGGAGACTTGTCTTGAGACAATAGCTATGGTTTGACAGTAAAAATGCAAAATGAAGTCATATGTTTGGAGACAATAACGTAGCACATCACACAAATCCAAGACAAATCTGTGAAGGTGTAAATTATTAATTTCATCGAAGAATGAAAGAATATTGTTCAAATTTATATTTCTCCCACACGACTAGTGTGTCTGCTGTTCATGGCGTTGCTAAAATGTGACGCAACTATTTTCATGGCAAAGTACCTTTCATTAAAAGTAGATATTACCTTATGTGACTCATTTATCAGACCAGTCTTTAAAATGGCACAGCTTATCATGTTTGACATAACACATTGAGACAAAACCTCTGAAAATATCATCTGCTGTCCCTGCTGTGTCACCTTGACACATAGCACTCCCCACCTTCCCCCATATTAGCCAGTGGCACCGACCCTCTCACGTCGCATAATGAAGGTGGCTATGACTTAGCAAAGGAGCCCTAACGGAGGATATGGTGACACAGTCAAGAACCCGTAATGGAGGGCTCTCTAATGTGGTGGAAATTGAAAGATTAATAATTCAAAAGCAGCTGGTCATGAATCAGTCGGCCATTTTGCTCCAGTGGTATCTATCTGGCACCTTTTTTCTGCCACCCTTTGGGTCTGACCTCAGTGCAGGGAGCTTTGGGACTTTTTTTGACCCCTCCCCTGCAAACCACAATTGATGAGTGAAGATCTTTGGGAAAATATAATTTAGCAGAAAGCAGTACATTATTTATTACTAATGCTAACCTTGTGGTTAAACCGCTTGTTTGTCTGTGGATGTGTGTATGTGCTTGTGTGCGTGTGCGTGCGTGGTTATGTTATTTGGTGTATTTGTGCATGTCTTCTGTCTCTGAACCTGTGTGTGTGTGTGTTTGTGTGTCCTTTAACCTCACCACAGCCACTCCCAGACTCCATAAATAGCCTGGTATGAGGGCTGCATCCATAACTCAGTATTCAAATGAACACAGCCATGTCATATTTCTGCGACCAGAGGATGTGGCTGTGTCATATATCTGTGCCCTGAGGGGGAAGTAAAGGCTTATTTATCACAGGTTCTCATCCCATGCTGTCTTTCCCTTTGTGTATCATATAAATTCCAGGTGTGTGTATACTATAGTGTATTTTTCTCTAACCTCCAAGACCTCTCACTGTTCTCCATCTCTTTCACTTTTTTATCCACCCCAATTCCTTTTGTCCTCCCTCTATCACGATGCATTTGATTTACTGTATGGAATGCAATGTATTGCTTTCCTCCATGCATGTGTGTGTGTAACTGTGATGCATGTCCTGTCCTCTGATGGTAAATCCTTGCTACCCTACATCCATCTGAGACTGGAGCATGTTTTTAATCCCGATGTGTCCTTCCTCTCTCCTGTTCTCCTTTCCTTTGTTTTTCATGCATGATGTCTCTCTCCTGCTGTCTCTCCGTCTTCCTCACTTCTTATCTTCTGCTGTCTCTCCTAGGTGCTGGCTGCGATTGGATACATACTTCATCTGGAGTTTCATAGGCCCTGCCACACTCATTATTATGGTGAGATAAACATTCATTCTTCACTCACTTTTACAGTAGTATAGTGCTACGTATTCAGAGTAAACCATGTAGCGTAAGTGCATGTATATATATATATTTATAGATGTGTGTATATTTGAGAGAGAGAGAGAGAAAATGAAAGTGATGGGACATGTTCCCCGTTACATGAATTTCATATGTACAGTGATGTTCTGTACTCATTTTAGAAATGTCAGCCAGGCTGTCACTGATATTATTGGAGCTTTAAGCAGGTGCAGTGCAGGTGGGAGCTCTGTTAAGACTACTCCCAATGGTAACTTGACGCAGCCTTGGAGACCTAGCACAACAACCCAGATGAGTAATTATGAAACCACCCTATCTAAGCATTGACAGGGCAGTGGAAGAGACAGCAACTGAGCGAATTGGATTTCTATTATAACAATGATCCTTGATGGCAATAATGACTGCTATATTTTCCCTCGTGCTCAGCTGCTGTATTTTCATAAATGCTGCAGCACATAAAGGGTTTGTTGATTGTGGGCTGATACTGTGTCCCCAAGCCAATTACTGCTAGAAGGGAAAATAAAATGATATACACTGCGTGTGAGTGAATTGTTGTGGGGACATTGTGTCTTTAATTAGGCTTATTGCTGCAGAATATTAACTTGTACATGTTTGTGCCTGTGTTTTTCAGCTGAATGTAATCTTCCTTGGTATCGCTCTTTATAAGATGTTCCATCACACAGCCATTCTCAAACCAGACTCAGGATGTCTGGACAACATCAAGTAAGTGCATGTGTGTAGCCATCCTGCTGTACGAATGCTCTTGCATGACTGTTGGCCAATTCCACATTTTGGAAAGTAAAAAGTTATTCACAGTTTCGTAGATGATTAGACCGATATGTATAGTATTGGGGAAAAACAATGCATGGCTGGGACCAGTAATAGAAAAACAACATTAACATCAGAAGAGAGGGAAACACTTGTCTGTCCAAAATCTACATCCCAGCACTTCGAAGCTCGCAAATCTGTTCACCTTGTCTGTAATTTGTACATGAACCTGTCTAAAAAGCTTTGTCGTGGTGGTTCATGTCAAACGACTTTCTGCAAAATGAGGAATATTTGATTTTAAGCTTTTTCTTTTGTACTTTAGCTAACATTTGAGGCATTCTGTTTTAACAGTGAGCGCTAGATATTGTTACCAATAAACACAGCAATGCAAACTGTTTACAGTGATTATGCTAAGCTAAACTTAAAGGCGGCTGGCTCCATCTTTACATTTACTGTAAGACATGAGAGTGGTATTGATCGTCTCATCCAACTCCTGGCAGTAAAGCAAAGTCTGTTTTCTAAAATGTCAAATTATCCATTTTAGATATAGCAGACTTTCTTTTTTTTTGTACGTCAGCATCTCACATTAAGTGCATTTCACCTGTGTTTGACGTTATTTTAAGAAACTGCTCATTGAATTCACTGTTGCTTAGATCACTCTGAGTAAGACACTGAAATATGACTTTATTCCCACAGACCACTGAAACTCTGTCTGCTAAACTAACTAATCAGGATTGCGTTATTTCTTGTTTCAGTGCAGCTCAAGACAAAGGCCTGGGTCTAATTAAAACAATGTGCCATGGCTCAGAGCTCAATGTCTTACTGAGGCATAGCTCGGATTTTATAATGTAAATTACCGCGTGGCTTACTCATGTGATTTATCATTTAAATATACTGCCAATGTATCTTTCTTGACAGCAGTTTTAAATAGGACTTGAAGTGGGAATCGTTTCAGGCTTAAAGACGGACAGCTGATCCTTGCATCAGTGCAGTTCAGGGGAATGTAATCATAAGGGTGCTGAAAGATAAAATTAAAGATCCATTTGGAATATAACTCTTTTGTATCGCTTTCTTTCTGATCCCTTTTAACAAGGTTTCCTAGCCTCTCTGAGCACACTGAAGGCTGAATAGATTTTGATCTTTTTCACTTCATTAGTCATGTCTTATTTTGCTTCATTTACTTATTAATCATCATCCTTCCTGTTGTATCTTATCTTTTTTTTCTTCCTTTTGCTTTCTTTTGTCTCTTTAACTCCAAGCAATCATGTGTTGTCTTTGTTGTGGATTGGCTCTGGTAAGGCCACTCTCCAATCAGATGCCTGTTGACTTCCTGAGATATTTTGACTGACTTGCTTATGATTTTTGTTTGTCTGTAGAACCTGCTCAGAGTCTTTGCATATTCCTAAATCAACAATTAATCTGACTTGTAAAATGAATTACTTGTTCATTTGTGATTTGTGAGCTCCCATGACCTATAGACCTAATGTGCTGTTGAAATATCATAATAGTGAGATGTGATGAGGGCACACAGAGTTGAGAAGGGAAACCATGACTCAAGGGAGCACTGGAGGGAGAGGTGAAATGGAGGGATGGAGAAGAAAGGGATGAGTGTACCCTTTATTGAAGTGGGTAGTCAGACGAGCTTTATTGGAGGTTCTGTCTCGCCTGAATGGTGCCACAGAGGGCAACATCGAATCAATCACCTCAGTCTCACTCACTTACTCTCCTCTTTTCTCCCTTCCTTTCTCTTAACTCTCCTAATATCACCCCCTCTGTCTTTTTCTCCGACCCCCCGTCCCCTTGTCTTTCCTTCTTCTCCTCCATCCCTCACTGAAGAGGTGATCACTACCCAGTCAGCCAATCAAATTAACAGCCATCATCGCAGCTGTGGCGGACCTGAAACTGTGACCTTTACTGAGAAATGTCATTTATAATGGCTGTAATGTCCATCTACTTACTGCCCAGTGGAGCCACATACCACACTCAAATGCACACGCTCAGACAAGGGCTCGTGATCCATACACATGCCTTGACATGACCAAAATTTTGACATTTGGTCCTTATGATTCATTTCTGCGTAGGCTTTAATTCCATTAAAATATTGCCATTTCAGTCGCCATAACAGACTTCAGGACCCACATCATCATGTGAAAATGTTTTTTACCCTCTGCTGTGCACTTTGAATCACAGTTTGGATGGATCTTAAAATGAGTCACACATTCTTAATTTTCTCTATACCGTGGCTGACGTCAACAAGCTTAAACCCATCCCTTCCGCTGTCGAAATGGTATCTAGATGAACTAATCGACTTTTTCTTCTTTTCTCTCAACCCTTTCATGAGACTATGATTCTTTTAGGCAAAACCTCCCACTGTTTCCTTCATCCCACTCTTGCAGTGATTGAGTTCTGAATGAACCTCCCTAACCCCTTTCTCTGGCCTCACAGTCCCATATGCATCAAATGGCTGAATAGCTTTTCTGATCTCAGGAAAGAGACAATCCTCTCATACTACCCTACTTACGACCTGTAGAATAAACCTTTCACATTATGGGACATAGTAAACAGTCATGTTGGCATAGGATAAGATATTGGATCAAACTTTATTTAAAATGGGCATGCAGTAAATGATTTTTCCCTCCCTGTAGGTCTTGGGTGATTGGGGCCATAGCTCTGCTGTGTCTGCTGGGCCTGACCTGGGCTTTTGGACTGATGTATATCAACGAAAGCACCGTGATCATGGCCTACCTTTTCACCATCTTCAACTCTCTGCAGGGCATGTTCATATTCATCTTCCACTGCATTCTGCAGAAGAAGGTGAGGGTGACACACAAAGCCGGACAGAAATAGATAGTCAGTGCGATGGGCAAAAATAAAAACACACAAACACACACAGACACACCAGCTTGCATTGATCAGCAGGGACACCAAAAATATCTGCAGAGCTGACAGGTTTGATTGGTCATTCAGCAACCCTACTGGCGGCTCAATTCTCATATTTTCTCTCTCACCGCCTTTCTTAGTTGTCACTGTGTTGACAGCAGGTAACAAACTGAGCTGCTCATCTTCAACCAAGAGAAAAGAAAGTTTTTCATCAGCAGGCAGGGTCATCATGCCCGAAATAGCATTGAAATTTTGGTAACATTTAGATCTAGTTATTTAAAAATTTTGGAAATCAACGTTTCTGCAAAATTCCCAGTTCATTATAAGGTCATTTTACCTTTATACCCTCATATATCTGTGTGTGTGTGTGTGAGTGTGAGTGTGTTTTTCCGGTTTCTTTGGCCTAGAGTATTAGATGCATTTGTGAGCACATACATAGCGCTTTTAAAACTTGAAATATATGTAGCTTCCAGGAAGAGCCTACACGTCCTGGGATATTTTTACAGGGTCTCCCACACACTGTCAGTGCCTGGGAGTACACAAGAGATGCAGGATATGGAAAGAAAATTCATCAAATGCTTAATACTCTCGTCTGGCTGCAGTCCCACAGAGAGTTTTTAGTTTTAGTGTACAACCAGTAAACAAGTCTTGTGTGTGTGTGTTCATGTGTGTGGAAGCTAGTGTGCAGTTTACTTAGGTATGTGTTAGGCCGTGGGATCAGGTATCTTGAGAGATGTCCTCAGAACAGTGCTGAGGTTGTTTTTGGCTGTAGCCCAAAGTGGTTTCTCTCAAGATGCATGGAGCAACTCACCACACAGCTGTTCAAACAGAGCATGTGACAATCCAATCCAGCCAGTCCAACAAGCTTGTTAAAAAGCAATTACAGTCCTATTTGTTCTAACTTGATTGTGATCTAAATGCAGATGTTTTGTGTGTGCAAGTGCATCATATATCTCCCCAAGGAATGGCTCCGTTTTAGATGGATGTGTGGTAGTAATAACTTTAGGGATCAGATGTTGATGTTAAAGTTTATGGAGTTAATCCTTTAATATCCAGATTTTTTATGGATTTTCTGTTTGCACAAAGGCTTTGAGTAAGAAAGGAAATGAACAGGAACACTATATCAGCTTAAGGCCTCCCAGTCACTCCCTTGCTTGGTATGTCATCTTCAAACTATGTTGCCATATGCGTAAGGTCAAAGTGGAACATCAGTCAGTTCCTGCACGTCCTTCATATATCTTTTTTTTACCTCCCCTGCCCAGGTGCGCAAAGAATATGGCAAATGTCTGCGCACTCATTGCTGCAGCGGCAAGAGCGTGGAGACCTCCATCTCCTCTTCCAGTAAGACCACGACCTCACGGACCCCAGGCCGCTACTCCACAGGCTCACAGGTGAGCTTACCTGCCTGCACACCTGGACGCTACAGCACAGCAGACTCTCAGGTGAGGCCAGAGAACGCCATGGGGATTTTGGGTTATCATTGTTCACTTTCAACTAGTTTTATTGTCAGCAGAAGTGAACCATGAAAAAAAAAAAAAAAAAAGCACGGTTAAATGTAGAGCTTGTATTTTTATTTTGTGTTGAAAGTGAGATAACCCAAACCCTGACCAAGATCTTTACATATTGATACTGAGCTCAGGTAAATGGAGCTTAAGTGGAATTGATGGGTGATTATTTTTCCCCACCTGTGTCTCTCTTGCTGGCCGTTCCTTTACTTTTGTTTTTACTGCCTCTCCTGCACTAATTTACCCTTTGTTTGCACACCATACCATTTTGTATTGTTTCCTGCCAATTTTTTTTTTCTCTTTTTTATCATCATGTCTTGTCTTTTATTCTTGCTGCTCCTCTTTATCTTTGCCCATGCCTTCTCCACCCCTTTCCCCCATCTCTGTTTCCATTTTGCTTCTCTTCCTCCCTGTATAGAGTCGTATCAGGAGGATGTGGAATGACACAGTGAGGAAACAAGAGTCCTCCTTCATCACTGGAGACATCAACAGCTCTGCCACGCTCAACAGAGGTAACCATGGGATACCTACTATTTGCATCCTCATCATTGTCACAATGTCTACTTTATTAATAGTGGGAGGCTCAGTCAGCATACGATGTCATTTAGTAAAGTGGTGGGAGTCCAAACTTCTAATAATGGTACTTTGTTCTTGTAGAGAGGAAGATTAGCAGAATTGAGAGTAAATATCATTTAGTTTTATTTAGTTTTTTTTTTTTGCTGCCTCAAATGATGACTTATAAGAAAAGCATTTTTCGACCTTACTGTTGTTACTACTAAAACTTTTTCCGGTTTGTGGTCACATTATAAATCTACACCATGTAGAGTTGACTGTGATACAGAGGGCTTTGATATCTCTTGTTCCAAGGATAGCAGTAGAAATCCTCAAAGTTAAAAACATATGTTCAACCCTTTATTATCATACTTTAAGCTATGCAGCGTTGCACTCGATTAATACTGAAGCTGAATGCAATAGTGTGTCACAACCAACCGTGAGTCCGTGTTCAGCACATCGGGATAAAATGTGCTCTTGTACAGTAGCAGAGCACAGTTTTGCAGTGTTTTGTACCTGAGAATCTGTGTTCAGCCAAGCTTATCTTATTACACGAAGGCTGCGGTAGTTATCCAAATTTAAAATGACTATTAGGCTTAGCTCACTGTATTTTCACCATATTCTGAGCGTTCTATTGCTGTCCCTCCAGAGTAAGCCACAGTAATGGACTGTAAGAACGGAATGCATGAGTATGGCTGTCTCAGGGCCAGGGTAATGAGGACATAGACACCCAAATGGCTAGACATTTTGACACGCGCGCGCGCGCACACACACATAAGCACACACTCGGACTGCCATTTGTTAGTCTCTAAATCGAGGTGTGGCCCTCGTTTCCTTCAGGCCACTAATAAGCTGTTAGCATGACAGATTGATGCTAAAGCAGACACGGTGTGTGTCAGCGCCTGAATTATCACACACTTAGTGAGGCAGGGCTTAAGAGCCCCTACCTCCTCCTTCCCTCACATTTTAAAGTATGGTGCAGAGAGCTACTTAGCCAGTAGATTTCAAATGACTGCACACTGTGGCTTAGTGAATAAAGATGGAGAGGAATAAAGCGGATATCCTGATAGGGGCCTGACTTGTTGAAAATAGGAGTAAAATGGGGAAGGAATATGTACATTTTAAGACATTTTGTCTGTTTTTAGCTGCATTAGGATTAATTATATTTGGTATCTTTAGTGTTTTCATGTTAATTAATGCGGATTGTCTGTTGTAAATAAATCTCCAGTAAGAGCCTATGCTCCAAAAATCATTTTGTATCCTGCCACGTTCCACTTTCTTCATTCTTTCTAATATATTCTACCTAGAGGTCCATATTTTCAGCCAAGTCCAGGCCGCTTGCCAGCTTCTCTGCTCTGATAGGGAAAAGGGAGTGAGTTTGACTAATATGAACTGAACTGTGGTGTCCACAAACAGATGAGTTTGACAGCTAAAATTTTGTAGAATTTTTTTCTTTGCTTAAGAAATAAACTGTCACTGCAGAGATGTTTGAGAGTGTATGCCCTCTAACCTATGCTAGAATAAATAGACCTACACTTTGGAGGAGTGGGAGCATGACGATGAAAACATTAGGAGACATGTACAGCAGCTGTCATGGTCATTCGTATTCTGTTTTTTGTTTTTTTCCCCCCCGCAGTGTCTTAATGTGTACATGATCTGTCTCCCACCCAAGGAAGAAAATGCACTGACAACACTTTTGTTGTGGCCCTTTTGTCCATTAACTCTCCTGTAGTCATGCCTCTCTGCTCAAGCGTATTGAACTGCAGCACAATGTTCTCCAAGCTATGCTACTTTCTGTTTCTCTCTCTGTCTCTGTCTCTCTTTCTCTTCTTCTCGCTCGCTCCCTCTTTATCAGTCTCTCTCACCCCTCCCTCGACCTGTATGCAAAGGCTGCAAGAATGACTTGTCAAGCTTTTTCTTGCCTTTCACCTCGAACTGTTTGCTTGTTTGATTTACTTGTCCCCTTCTCTCCCTCTTTCTTCCACACACTCACTTTCCATCTAACTCTCCCCCCTTCTCCTCCTGTCTTGCTTACCTCCACTCTACCACGTCTACATTCTCTCTCCCTCAACCTCTGTCTCTGCTTTGCCTTTATTTTCTTGAGTTTTTCTCTCTTCTCGTTTTCTCTCTTGACTTGGCTGTTGCTTTTCCTCTCCCTTCCTCTCTCGTCTTTGGCTGTTGCTCTTCTTCTCTCTTTCTCTATCTGCCTGTACCAGGAGCCATGGCTAATCATCTTATAACTAATGCTCTCCTTCGTCCCCATGGTACTAACAATCCTTATAACACTCTCCTGGGGGACTCGGCAGTCTATAATAACCCAGCCGTGGGCATGTACAACACCCAAGGTGTGCCTGATGTTCCTTCTATAAACATACACTGTTTGGAAAGTTAGCTTGGAGTTGTTTTTTCACCACATTCATTTATTTTGCATGGTTATGTCACTGAAAAATGTTGCCGCTGTAACACACTTAGGTATTACAGTGGCAGTGGCTACATATCTGATCTAGCCTTATTATGGCTCCCAAATAAACCAATCAATCACACTCCAGCAATCTCTGACAAAGGACACCCACTGCACATGAATGTAGAGATGTAATTCGATTGATCGTTTATCAAAACAATATAAAAAGCTCACACGCTGATTTATTCTTGTTCTGTTCTAAGTTACTTGGGAGCCATGAAATATTTCCTCAGTTATTTTGTGAATGTTCAGTTTTATACATGTTATTTTATAGTTTTTTGTTGTTGTTGCTGTTGTTTATTTTTTTGGAATGCCAGTTCAGACTTGTGTCTTGCTTGTGGTAGTGCATGCCCGTAGTAGATAGATAGTTTCAAATGTAATTTTGAGGAGGATTTATATGTTTTCTCTGTGTTATTTAAATAATGATCCACACAATAGTAGCCAGATCGCTGTAAAGGCTTGAAAAACAGATTTTGATCGTAAGAATCAGAAAAAGTTTCTTTGTTAAATAGTTTTCGTCTTTTCGTTTACTGTGTGACTGTTAATTTTGTAGCTCCTGAAATTTGTTTCCTTGTATACAGAAATTCACATCTGTGTTTCTTTCCTCTCTTTTTCCTCATGCCGTCCTTTAGCACCTTACCGAGACACAAGTATGGACTAAATTAATACTGAACTACTTCAATAGCATCGACTTTCTTCTCTCTTTTCTTGCCTCCAAAGCTCTGCCAGATATTTTCAGTCTGACCTATAGCCAGTAGATCGGGCTGTCAAACATGCTAAAGCTTTTATTTATTTTTTTTTCCCTCCCCAAATCATTCTTAACACAATGCTCTATGAATTAGAATAGTGTGGAAAAAATATGCAAATTGAAATTGAAATTATAGTTGCTCTTAAAATAACTTGAAATGTAATTACTTTAAGTGTCACTTCAAAACATTTATTTTGCAGTGAAACTCCTGCTCCACTTTTTGTACTGCTGTAGTGCTGGCTTTAATTGAGAAAAGAAAGTACTTCTGAGGTTTCTCTTAAATGAATTATGGACGCTTGAAGCATTTTTCCCTCCAAGAAAATTATCATTGCTCCTTTTTAATCCTCAACTCATACACATGTTATGATATCCAACAGTAATTAAAATCTTACTTCTGAGAAATCCACTTAGTTTATTTCAGGACCCTAATAATTATAATTTATGTATTTATTTATTTTTATCATTTACTCCTCAGAGGGCATCCTGAACAATGCAAGAGACTCCAGTGTTATGGATACTCTCCCTCTTAATGGGAACCACACCAACAACTACAGCATGGCCAGCAGTGAATACTTGAGTGACTGCGTCCAGATCTTAGACCGGAGTGGTGGCTACGGCACGCACAGCAACCATAAAGAGACAACTCTTGAGAAGAAGATCCTCAAAGAGCTGACCTCCAATTACATTCCCTCCTACCTCAACAATCATGAGAGAGCCACAACTGAGCGCAATCACAACCTGATGAACAAGCTGGTCAACAGCAGCATGGCTAATGGAGGTGACTGTTTAAATTATTCTGGCTTTGAACAAACATAGCTAGGAATGAAACACTGGCCTCTCAGAGCTGATCCGGGCCCCCATGGGTGGGTTTCGAAGAACTCTTTTTTTTTAACCCCACGATATAAAGGTGCCGTCATACTTTGTGCAGTGGCAAATTTTTCAAACCAGGAGGAGGAGAGGCCCTCTTACTCCAATAACATCATATTTATACAACTGACACACTTACACATGTGCAGTAAACAAATAAATGTATTCAGCGTGCTAAAAGTTGTTGTTTTTTTTTTTTTCTCAGCTAAAATTAGCTCTGAATGCCACACTGACGTATTATCACCTTCTAAGTTTATATGGCAAACCGGCCTGACTGGTGGTTCTTAGCAACACTGTTATCACTGGAAACCTGATCAATATAGGTCCAATACTAGTAAATGTTATATTTGCCCCCTTTGTTTCATACTGCTACTGAGAGAAATAGAACTATCACAAACCACTGAATACTCCACCACCGTCTATTCAGTGCTATTTAGTGCTGGGCAGGTAGTGAAGAGCACAGATGAGAGCAGTGAGCTTACAACATTCAAGTTGTGCTCTGGAAAACCAAAACACTTGGATCAAAGAGACCTTTGTTAAATGGAGAGGAGAAACTGCTAAATGAGCCAGGTGATGGCGGAGCAAGCCTTTTCTAATTACACATCATAATGTGATCTATTGTTTGTATAAAAATGGTGATTTTCGCTTTAAGTAGTTGTATATTTTTTGTTTTTTGTCGTTTCTACTGCAGAAACCTTAAAATCGTCACACTAACAGCAGCAGTGCTCGCTGCTCAAATTGATCTATGGGCAATATGTGGTAAGCATTCCTGCTTTGTTCTTTCAGGGAGCATGGCGGGAGGCAGCAGCAGCAGCAGCAGCAGTGGGGTCGGTGGGTGCGTGGGAGGCAATAAAGAGGACAATGGTCCAATGGTGCTGGACAACCCTGCAGCTTTCCCCCATGAGGAGAACCTGGGTTTGGAAATCATCAGAGAGGAGTCCAACGCTCCGCTCCTGCCGCCGCGGCCCCCACCTCCAGACAGTCATCCACCGCCGCCACCTCCTCCCCATAGCTTCTCCCGGCCACGGCGTATTCCCCAGGAGACCAGCGAGAGCTTCTTTCCCCTACTGACCAACGAGCACACCGACGAGCACACGCACTCACCCAACCACAGAGACTCGCTCTACACCAGCATGCCAGTGCTGACGGACCTCCCCGATGCGCAGATGAACGGTTTAACGGACGGAGAGGAAGATAGCTCAGGAGAGCTGCAGCCCTGTAAGAGTGCCACTGCTCCAGAGCTGGATGATGTCTATTATAAGAGCATGCCAAACTTGGGCTCCAGGAATCACCTTCATGAGCTTCAGAGCTACTACCACATGGGCCGTGGTGGCAGCGATGGATACATGGTGTCTGGGAACAAGGAGGAGTCCGATTCGTCGCCCGAAGAGCCGCCCATAGACCCTTCCCACCTGGTTACCAGTCTATAGAGCCAATCAAGAGACTTCTGTCCCTCCCCAGCCCACTCTAACATTTCCAACCTTGCAATGAAAACATTCTGAGTTGTTGATCGACAGACTGAGTTGGCCTGCCCCTGGATTGATGTACACTGTACTGACATTAACTGTGGGTGATATCGCTGGTCAAGTGAAAGCAGGAGCTGAATGTATTGTCATAAATGGTGCAGACTGAGAGGGCGGTTCTGACAGACTTTTTTTGTGAACATCAATCAGAAATGGAACTTTTAACCTGAAAAAGGAAATGAAGGAGGAGGGACTCTGTAATTTTAACCCACCTGTTAGTTTACTTTGAAATTTCAGATTGACCGTAGCCCTACAAATCCCCCAAAATGGACCTCTAGCAGATTATAGCATATAGTCCACTACCACCACTACAGGGGCGTGGCCCCCCAGCTCTGGCCAAAGGAGCTGCCTGCCTGTTTGTCTCTATGTCTGTCTCACTGTCTCATTCTAAAAGACACATACTGGGATGATGCTTCCACCTCTTCAAAGGGTAAAACAGGATATTCAACTCTGATGTTCATAACACAGACTGGTCCCAAAGAGGCCCCGCCCCACTACCTGCCAATCAAGTGGAGGATGTACAATATATGCCCTCGCGACTGATCATCCCAAAAACTATTTTACTGGACAAATGAACTGTAATCATATCACGCTGATGTTCTGAATTCTCTTCCTGTTCGTATCTGCTACAATGGAGTTGTGTCTGGGCTGGTGTAACATTCCTGCAAATTGTAGTGACTGCGGCTACCGTGTAACTTCACTGAAAACAAAGGAGGAAGATCATATTACAGACTGAATTGAACAAAAAAAAAAAAAAAAAAAAAAAAAAAAAAAAAGAGAGAGAAAAAAGATTGGGTTCCGTTTCTTCTCCTTTCTTCTGTAAAAGTTTTCAGTTATCAAAGAATTATGAGAAATCACAAACTGTTTCTATGTATTGTACAGAATACAGATACAGATACAAATGTTGCATATGACCAAGTTTTTTATTCTTTTAATTTTCCGTTGCAAACCTTTTGTCTGTGGACCTGTTCTGAATCGTCATGATATGTGCTAGTCACCTGTAGACTACAAAAATGAGCAAGGAACAATCTTTCATGTCACTCTTTTTGTAATTACAGACAGTGAAGCACTCCTCGATCAATACGCGTATACCCTATGCACTCTTCATTCTGGTCCCTTTATAGCAACACCATTGCCACATACATTTTGCAAAATCAACTCTTATTATATACTTTACCACTGTGTAGATTTCAAACTGAAGGGAAAATGGAGCGGTTATGAAACGATGAAGGAGGCAGTTTTTATGGAAATGCTATGTTTCAGTCCTTACTGGAAGTAGGTCTCATCTCATTTGTTCTTGAATTGAATAAAGCGTTTCTTCCTTGAGGCACAATGAGGAGACTGGGTGGAGGAAAAACTGATTTTTGGTGTAACAACCATTAGTGGCTTAAGAAGCGTCTTCTCTCGATTGCCAAATTCTATCTATTCACTTTACCTCCTTGTCCGGTGAAGATCCTGCTGTACAGAGGAAGGATGCTAAGAATAGTAAATGTCATTCTCTAAATTTCCGCTCTTTGACAAAAAGTGGGTCTCACCTGTGAAATGCCATGATTACACCATGTATGTGTTCTGAATATGTGAAAATTCTGCACACAGCAGCACCGTCCAATATGAAAAAGCCAATGTTTACTTATTTAGGAGTACATTTTCATAAGTGTATGAAGTTTAGCTTGCACATGTATCCCACAAGCCCCTTCATGTCCCCAAGAGAGGAATTATTTATTTATCTGTTGATTGGTTTAAAGACCGCAGAAGAAGCGTTGGAGTAAAGAAAGCTGGCTTTAGGCAGGGCCGGAGTAAATAAAGTGGCACTGGGTTTGTTTTTTTGTTTCTTTTTTTAAATTATTATGATCATGATTATTATTACAATATTATTGATAATTATTTATTCTTTTTGTATGGGTTCCAAGTTGAATGATCTCATAACTAATATTTGTTGTAACAGTGAAAGTTGTTTGCCAACAAATAAATTACTGACCTAGCTTTGCGGTTTTCCGCCTCTTGAGTGTTATCAGTTACTGCATCGAAATGAAACGCAAACACACAGTCAAAGCCGGCATTGTTTTCATGTCAAATATGTATTCCTGGTTACTTAGGGAAATTATGGTCTGTAATAATCCAAAAAGACACTCTGCTACATGCTCGTCTGTGTTTTTGATTTTTTTATTATTTTTTTTATTTTTTTATTTTTTCATCCAATTCTGTCTTTTCACTTTCTTAAATCTGTCAAAATAGCTAATGTATGTAAAATATAGTATGTGTGAGTGTATTGGGCAGCAAACGTTCACAGAATAATATTAAAATATTGCATATATGAATTGTTGAGCAACAAGAGTCAGGTGATAACCGTCAAGGTTCAGTACAACCTGTGAAGTAGTCATACTTCACACAAACACACTAAGAACTATGCATGTGTTTGTGTGTGTGTGAAAACAGTACCTGCTCATTATGTAGTTGTTTTTTTTTTTTTAACCATGTATGGTAGTCGCTTATGGATGTGAGTGAACAGTGTAACATGGAGGTGTGGTTGCAGTGTCTGGGTATCTGTGGATGCGGAGGTGGTGAGCGGCGTGTCTTTGTACAAGCACAGCAAATTTCACTAGCTGATCAGTCAAAGGTGAGACCGAGAGTGCCAGTTCCAAATTATAGTAGGAATATATACTTAAAAAAAAAATCGAAATAAAAAAGTATGACGATATTGTTCATGTTTAATGAGTAAGGGATTGTTAACACATCCGTTTGGGACCAATTCACCTTTCCAAGCGAGGCCCCGGAAGAGGAGAGTGGGAGGACAGACCTCAGTCTGCTGCTCATCTCTCCGAGGAACAACTTACTTCACACCTAATACTTATTTATTATTGCAGACACTGAGCAAATTGGACAGGGATTTTCAGCCTGGTCTCTGAGTGAACCTATATCTGAGTGCCAGCTGGCCGCGCTGAAGACATCAACGGCGCCTTCAATAAGATTTCTGGACATGTTCGTGTTGCACTAACCCTTTTTTTATTGGCTATATCCAGTTGATTGATTTCTTTATTATTTTTTTTATTAGGGGTTCCCAAAGTAGAACACGCCTACAGATAAAGATTCAAGAATAGCATAATACCACTTCTATGAGTCTTATTCTAATTACAGTTCCTTCTGCGTTTACACAGATCTACAGGTTTAATGGAGTGTAACAACTGGCACCCCCCTACGTGGAGTAGGTGCACAGTGTTGCCCAGCAATAGGCATTTTTAATACATCTCACTGGGCACTGTGGTGAATGCCTGAGGAGGGATGACTTGTCGTTTCCAGTCCGTTCTGTCCCTGGGGGGTCAGGACTGAGCGATGTCTTTTGAGACTGGTAAGACCTTGGTAGCATCTGATTGGTTTGCTTTAACTAGCAGTGCCTTTGTGTGGTGCTGATTGGGGGCCTTTGTGGAATTGTTTGCATTCATTTCATTTTCCGGGTCGCGGTGGGTGCTGGAGCCAATCCCAGCCAACGTTCCAGGCGAGGGTGGGGTACACCCTGAACAGGTGGCCAGTCCATCACAGGGCCAACACACAGAGAAAGACAGGGACTGCTGCCTCACAAAAAGAAGGTTGTGGGTTCGGTTCCCAGCCTGGGGCCTTTCTTTGTGGAGTTTGCATGTTCACCCCGTTTTTGCTGGGTTTCCTCCCACCGTCCAAAGACATCACGTTTAGGTTCGTTTGTGACTCTAAATCGTCTGTCTCTGTGTGTTGGCCCTGTGATGGACTGGCCACCTGTCCAGGGTGTACCCTGCCCCGCCCTCACCCGGTGTGAGCTGGGATTGGCTCCAGCAACCTCCCACAACCCAGAAACTGATAAGCGGCAGAGGATGAATGAAAGAATGATTATAACACATACTGCTGTTGTCATCCAGAGTTAGCACTGAAGACGGGCGTGCCTGCTTTGTAAAACAGCACAGCGGTCTCTCCTGACTTGTTGACGAGATGCTTCAGGTCTCTCTACAGCATCTTGGCTCGTGGCAGGAGTTTGGGTTACATGTAACACTATTTTTCTCTAAAGTGGCCACTTACACTCAGAGATCACCTAAAATCTCTTGATCCGTTTAGTCAGCCTCTCTCAACAAATACCAGCACGGACAAGCTGTGTTTCCACTCAGAATTCAAATCTGATATCCAGATTTATATTTTATTGTCCAACTCAAAATGAAAACATTTTAAATGAACACCTTCCTATCCACACTGCTAATTTCAAGCTTTTCAGGGCGGGCACACGGCTATCTGTTAATGACACATAATACTACAAACTGCCTCCACTCCTCTAAATTTTCAATGTCTGCTTGGTTTGTATTTTTTGCTGCTTCTTTGGTTTGACTATGTGAAAGTGAATACTGTGACAAAAAAAGAAGTATTTGGCCAAGGAAAAATATCAAAAGCTTCATGAAATTGGAATATGCCCCTTTTATTTGTAGCAGTGCCCCCACAAAGGCTTCCTGTTACTCAGTTGGGTATAATCTTTGCGCAGTTTCTGTGTATTATTGAGGACTTTCACCATTTCTTATCTGCTTTGATCATAGATTCGGTTGATGGAAAGGAAAGGAAAGAAAATAACAGAGAGAAGGGAGTATAATGAGAAAAGGCAGGGAGACCAGTAAAAAGCTGGGGGGGGCTGAAAAAAAAAAGGAATGACTGTGAAGAAACGTGTAAAAGAAGTGTGGAGAGAAATTGCTTTTTTTTTTTTTTTTTTTTTTTTTTTTTAATAAATGCATTTTAGCTTTCTGCAAAACTAACTAGAGCCACCTGACACTCTCACTCTCCCCGCCGCTCGCCTCTTCCCTTTTTCTCCCACCATGCTGCCAGTAGCAGGCTGATTAGACGAGCGTTGGCCTATGTGGGTCATATCTCTGCTGGAGTGCTCTGATCGGTTAGTGCTGCCTGGCTGTGTTATCTTCCCGCTCTTTCTGTTTCCCTCCTTCAAGGAGAAGCATTCAGCGTGTCTTACAAGATGACATGTCTCACACATTCTGCTCACAGAGCAAACGCGGATGCTTGCCACGATGAGGAGGAGTATCAATTTAAGGAAATCAATCTGCTTATTGTATGTGATTAATTGATGACTACAGCAAGCTGTGTAGATCTAAATGGGGCAGGAACAGGGACAGCAAAAAGAGAAACAGGGCAAGTGCACGATACTGAATCCTCCTTGGAAAGCAGCTCATCTCTTAAAATACCTGTGCGTCGTTAAAAAAAAAAAAAAAAAAAAAAAAAAAAGTACCTGCTCCGAAATCCTCTTGTAATAATCAAGACGATGCTGAAAATACATTACTAAAGAATTCAGATGAGCCAGCTAGGATGTATTAGAGCATTAGAAGACACACCCACTCTGTGTAACATTCACGACGGAGCAGCTGCAGTCAAGTGAATGGCTTTCAGCCATGTTTCACGGTCTTCATCGACCGATGGAGTTTTCCTCGTGTCACATGGGTGTTTTTCCTTTGTTTATCCAGCAGCAAGCGTCGATTGATTGACTTTATTTTGAAGCTGATCACCGTGCTCTTTTCCCCACGGTGAATCCCTAAATACTGCGTGATGGATGGGACCTGGCGGTGCCAGTGGAAATCCGCCGTCAGCGGTGAATGTGAATGAGCGGCTAGGTAACAAGGGGGCCCGCCATTGTGGAGTCCATGTTCTCTGTTAATTAAGGCGACGGTGGCATTTAAAGTGGGACTTGAATTTGATTAAATGCGGGAAATCAGCCCATCCATATACAGTATGACATTTGAAGATTTCCATCCCATTTCCTTCTTCTGCTCTGTTGAGCACCATAATGCTCGTGGGGCGTTTTTTTCCCGGCCGCTCCGGAATCCAGTTTGCTGGTGGGTTAGAACGGAATGGAAGGGGTGACCTCACACTCCGGAATTCCAGGGATGTCTCTGCAATTTATTGTATCAAATTACACAACTTTAATTGTATTGTTGGAGAATTCCATCTATCACAATGCGGCCGTAATGAAGCTGCGAGATGAAGCTAATTAGTCTTTCTCTCGGCCACATCATATTGTCCTCTGAATGAGTAGCCTCGCACCGACCTCTGGAAACGCATCAGGATGTACGGGACTCACGCCACTGAAACTATGGGTGTGTGTGTGTGTGTGTGTCCACAGCTATATGTCTACTGCAGCTAGCCTGTGTGCGACCAGCATACTCTATCTTTTTGTCCTCTCACCTCAGTTTTCTGTGAGAGTGGTCATCGGAGGAAAAACACTTAACGGTTACATGCAGGCCACCTCAAATATTTCGCTCTAATTGGCAAAAAGGTGGAGGGGGGGGCCAACAGACAAATGAGTGACAGAGGGTGAAGCAATGGACTGGGCAAGATGGAGGAGAGACCGGCAATCCATCCACTGGCTATTTTCAGGTCACGAACACACACACACACATCCATGCATGTTTAATTGGCTTTCGGGTGGCATGGTGTTTCTGCTGCCTCTGCTGTGAGTCAGACTCGCTGTGCCTTTCCTGGAGCGTGCCTTTTCATGGAGGCTCAGCAATGGAGATACTATTTTAGGAACACATTAGGAGCCCAGAAAACACTGACATTTAGACTATTGCTGGAATGGCTGGGAGAGGGAGAGGGCTTGTCACTAGTGTAAATGAAAGAAAAAAAAACAAAAAACAACCCAGGGTTGCACAGAGCTGGTACAGTGGGCCTCGCCACGTCAAATCACTCTCTGAAATGGATTGATTTACTTCTTCCAAACCGATCGAGCTTCACTTTCAGAGGAACTGATCGTATTTTTCCTAAATCTGTACATCGCACATAATTCTAGCTACACAACAGAGCAATGGTTTGGAATGAGGAAAAAAAAAAAGTGCAATCAATAATTTATTGTAGTCACATGACAGGAAAGCACCTGAAGAGATGTACTGTCGACACTGCTGCAGTTAAACGCATCAGTGTTTTTCATACCTGTGCGTTTTGTTTTATTTTTTATTTTGTTTTAATCCAAGATGGATTTTATTTGAAAATTCAATCTGACCTCTGTGAAAGTCTACACAAAGGTGGCAGTGAAAGACCCAAAAACCTGTTAACTGGCCTCCTGCCACATCTCCTGAGTGTTCTCGATTGGATCTCCAGACCGAAACAGAGTCTAACCTGTAGCACAGAGAAGTGAGAGGCCAAACCACTGTGTCCTATCTGAGTTCATTATTTCCTCTGGATGTTAAATTGAAGCGGAGTGTGAGCCTACACTGTCTTTTCCACCTTGTACCAGTCTAACATTAGTCTTATAATGAAATGAAATTACAGTTAATAAGAAGGTCCAATGCTGTAAGTATTGGAGCTAATGAAATAAGTGCTCCGGCCTGGTCAGGAGAGCACCGACTGTGTAGTGTGGCTTTATCACGAACCCATAAAGGGACAGAATGTCGCCATCGTGTATCAGTACTCCAGTGTCGATACTTCTGGCATCAAATAATAAATCAAATAGACTCGTAATAAAATATCGATCGCTGCACCAGTCCAGACGAATCGGGCTGGACGATGTAACAGATGCAGTGGAAAGTAATTTTACGTTATACAGGACTTATTTCCTGACAGTTTGCAGGAACTCCACCTGCTTCCCTGCGTCAGGCGAGCACGGTGAACTACGGCTGTGTTAAAGCACCAGCGGTTTAGTGTCCTCGCGCAGCTAAAGTTTGATGTTGCCTGTTTGTTCCCCCTCTTAAACTTTTGCAAACAGTATCAGTGTTGGTCACGCCGCCGTCGGTTTTATTTGGTATTGGAAAAGAATGAAAATCTACAGTATGGCACGTCTTTAGTGCCCAGATGAAAACCTATAAAAGGCTCTGATCCTTTCTAAGAGAAAGACGTGTGCTTCATTTCAAACTTATTTCCAGCTGTAAGGCAGAGAAATAGCACCTGACACTGCTACTAAAATAACCTCTGCTTTTCTGTTTATTTTCCAAACTCCCTTGTTTTATCTGTCTTGTTCTATGGGAATTAGGAAATCTATGAAACTTAACTTGCTCCGTCTCTGCTCTTTGATAGTTTGTGTTTGGAGCTCAGCCTTTAACCGCTTTGCTCTGTTTGCTCCCTCTGTGCTGCTGACAGTGTCACGGTCTCACCTGAACTCACAGCCACTCCTACGTCATCAGGACTGTTAAGCTCACCTGCTGCACACAGCTGGTCCTGTTCACCTGTCGGTCAGTACATGAGCCTCTCCTGCTCATTGCTTCCTTGCCAGATTCTTAGCTCTCTTCCAAGACTTTGCAGCACTCTGTATGGGACTGATTTTTTTTTTTTTTTTTTTTTCCCCCCCGTTGCCGACCCGTCTCTGCCTCGAGAAACTGACCAGCCTCCTGAACCTGACCTCGTCTATTGTCTGCTCTTTGCCTGCTCCCAGCCTGGTTCCTGTCCCCGGAGGGCCCAACCTGTTCAGCACTTGCAGCAGGTTAGTAGTATTCAGCTTTTGGGTCCAAACCCAGAACCCTCACAGACAGTTTTTTTTAGTTTTTAGTTTGTTTGTTTGTTTTTGGGTTTGTTTTTTTTTTTTTTTTTTCTTCTTCTTCTTCTGTAAATGCAATAGCTCCGAACTCCTTCAGGGAATTTGCTCAGATTTGGTAAAAATATTCACTCAGACTCAAATAAACAGATCAGTTTAACATCGCAATGCCATCGCAAATGCAACATGTTGCAAAAATGCAAAAATAAATGTCCTTACATCTGGCAAACCAAATCAAAGCCTGTGATTGCCCTTCAGTATAACACATACACACATAGTGCCCGTGCACACGCACAGTCTATGTTAAATAAAAGTTTATTACACCAGGTGGACACACAATATAAATGTCCAAAGCCCATAAACTGCGCTATAAAAGATATAAAGATAAAACATAAAAGGTACATCAAAGCTATTGGGCAAAGGCACTTAATTGTTTAAAATAATTACTTTTGTCATGTAACTTAAAATGTTTGTTTGTGTTGTTTGTTTTTGTTTTTACTTTTGCCTTCACCAAGAGAAACTTGCATATGTACCGCAGGCTCTGTTCCCAAGATGTCCAGTGTGATGTATCACATTAGGAGCAGCAAAGATAGGATTTATTTTTCTTTCAGATTTGTTTTTCCATTTATTTTTGAAAATAACTGGGATGTTGGGTGCATCTGCAGTAGACCTGACAGCGGTAGCTTCTGGTTGTTGCAAATATTTTTATTACCTTTCACGGACAATTGGGATGAGGGAGAAAAAGAAAAATACAATTATGGTGCTGATGTCCATTGAAAATGAACAGTAAAATCTGTAGCCAAGGTAAGGTGTAAAAAAAAATAATAAATAAATAAATAAATAAATAAAAATAATAAAAAACATGAATACCATGGAAGTTAGAAATAAAGTGAAGAAACAAAGGCGCCTCGCAGCAGAGCAGAGACCGAAGCTCTCAGTGTGAACGACGTGCGCACACATCAGACAGGAAAAGTTGCCTCGTTGCTTTATCTCCTTGTAGCACCCGAGTCCAAACCGGTGTCTCCCAAGGGCCCGGTCTCCCTTCTCCCTCTGATTGGTGATGAGGCACAGCTGCTTTATAGTGGTCCCAGCAGGCAGGGCCTTGATTGCTGCTGCTTACTTGAGCAGGCAAACTGTGGCAAAGATGGCTGGATTGCAATTTGAGTGCAAAACAGGAGACTTTTGGTAATGAAGAGCTCCCAATCTTGGTTATTATGATTCAAAATCGGTGTTCTCAGCTCTGCTAAAAATGGTTTACAAGTATTTCGTGGTGGCTTGTTATGTTTTGATTGGCAGTAAATGTTGATTTAAAATCTTTTTTTTTTTTTTTTTTTGCACATGTTTATTGCAGCTGGGTAATGGTTTAGGATACAAATACAAAGTTACGACAGAAGGTGGAGTGTATGAAATGCAATTATGTGTCACATGTATTACACCTGTGAAGTGATCACAGGGTACTGGATAACATCTGAATGGGGGGGGGGTCCAACTCTATCATGTTCTCTAAATAAATCTGTTTCTTTTTTTACTGTTGAAATCTGTAAACGTGTGGCGTGGTTACAATGAAGCCAACAGGATGAATGTAACTGTGTGGGGTTTTTTTTTTTTTTTGCCCCCCCGTCACATACACAGCTCTCAACTTGACTGACTGTCTGGGGGTCACAGTTTACCTCAGTATATTTGGATTCTCCGGCTGTTGTTGTTGTTGTCGTCGTCGTTGTTGTTGTTTGGATATGAATCCTTTCCTCATACCCTTCAGAAGATGCTGAGCGCCAGTTGCTATGGCTACAGTGCATCATGGCTCAGAGACATCTTGCAAGATAGTGCAACTTATTTCTTTTGTTCATCCTTCTTTCTTTTACTGATGGTGTTTTAGTTGGCCCCTTTCACTCCTCAGTACTTGAAGAATAAACCTTGAATGAAGTTGATGTGTTGGAAATGCTTGTGGTTCAAGTGTGAAGTTGTATCAGGTCACATCTTCAATGTGTTTTGTTTGTTTGTTTTTTTTTTAAGTGTTTACAGTAGTAGATGGAATTGGTACATTTTCTAAAAGGTTGTTTAAAAACCCTTTGAACATGCTCTGTATTTTTCTTTCACTGGTCCATGTATGATTATATGCACGAGCACTGTGGCTCCGACTCTCCTGTCCACGAGTCAGGTTCAGGAGATTTATGCGGGCTAACTATAGCCCGCATAAATCATGCAAGAATACTAAGCACCATCACAGAACTGCCGAAAACAAACTGTTTGGCTCAGTAGTTGTAGGGCTGTGCCAGTGATATATGTGGGTTGAACATTGGGTGCAAACATTTACAGGCTAATCTCCACCCTGCATGTATGTGCATTATTTGCCTGGATCAAAGATATTTACTTTGAGTCAGTGGGTGAGCTGAGCTGGTACAGTAGACTATTGACAATAACCCATAGGTGTGTTGTGTGAGAAGGGGCTGTGTAAATATCAGAGTTTACACAGGAAATTGCAGAAGGATCATCAAACATTCAATTTGATTAAATTTCAGCCAGCATGATTACCTGCTATAATGGATGTGCCTGATTGAAGGGCTGTTAATTAATTTCACAGCCAAAAATCTTAAACCGAGCAGTAAGAAACCTACACTGTGAAGATGTGGGGGGGGGGGGGGGAGTCGTTTGTTTGTTTGTTTGTTTGTTTGTTTTTTTTTTATTTTCGCATTAAGTTTTTGTGCTGTGAAAAGCAGATCATCAAAAGCCTGCATGGGTATGTTGCACCAAGTTGAAGTGCTATGCATTTTGATTGGCTACTTGGTTGTGCCTGCCTCTGTGGGAACCAAACGCTCGGAGCCCCCCCCCCCAGCGAACAGGACAACGCATTTGTCAGCTAACTGAAACAACTCATCTGAATTTAAAATGTAATTTAAGAACCATTCAAATGTATAAGCTGCAATGCACCTCACAATATTAACAATTTTCCAGCACGCTCTCAGCGTAAACGCCGACCACCTAGGGAGATGGGTGTGGGTGTGCGAGTTCATGTGTTGTGTACATCGATACGTTCATACTTTTATGAATTTTAATGAACTCTCTCTCTCTCTCTCTCTCTCTCTCTCTCGCTCAGCATCCTTTTGAGATTTGGTCAAACTCAAATACCTTGAGACTGTTCTGTGTTTGTAGATATTCAATTCTCCCCCACCAACAGTTTGAAAAGAAAGAGAGAGGAAAAAAAAAAAAAAAAAAAAAAATAGCTGTACCAACCAAGGACTCCTTATGTATATGATGCCTCTTTTCAAATCACTGATGCAAGAAGTGCACTCGCATATGACAATGAGAGAGGGAGGGTGCACGAGGAAGAGGGGAGCGTGTATTTGTGTTGTGTGGAGGAATGAAGATCCTTGTACTGTTATGTTCAAACAAAGGTTTCCACAGCAACCGCATGCACCATTAGTCCCCTTATCAAAACTCCACAATGAAGCACCTCAATTACCCCCCTCGTTGTCATGCACGCACACACCGGCACGCACTCACACACTCTTAACCCCTCAGAGCTGCAAGGGTATCTCAACCTTTGATTGAGGATCACTTTGTACAAATGGAAGCACTGCGTTTTGGGGGATGGTATGGGAGAGTTGATCTCTTGGCTGTTCAACTGAGAAGAGACTCTCAAGGATGAACGACAAGGGCCGATTTATTGGAAAACAATGTTGCCAAGTGGGGGGAGGGCAAAACAAACAAACAAACAAAAAAAAAACTTTCTCTGAGAAGGACAAGTGCCTGGTTTTTCAAATCAAGCGCCAGCCTTTTTCACTTTGACAAGATTCAATTGTTCTTCAGATTACTTAGCAAGACGGACGTCTGTTGAACTACGAAAAACATATTTGTCACCACAGTGTAGCAACATCTTTGAAGAAACCGAGCTTTAAAGGCACCAAGGGGGTTAGTTACTGTGAATTTTAAAGCAACAATCTGGCAGCCTGTTTGCCTGCTAGTTAATTTATATTACTGTAAAATGATTACAGTGATGTGTATCTATGAAAGTCAAAGAATTGCAGTCTTTCATTTACCTGCGTGTTACTACATTTTAATTCGAATATTTTATGATCGTTATAAGTATAAGAAATACTTGCAGTTCGCTTTGCTTTGCGTTCACTTGCAGCTCATCTCGAACTCGCTCTGAGATGCTGAAGTCTTCCAAAAGCTGTCTTCCAGTTTGTTTATTTTTTTTTTCCTTACTTACGAGGGAGGACAGTGTGGTCCTAAACATCGGAGACTCTTTCAAACTCGCTCCAGCGTTGCCTTTGTGTCGACGGTTTACAAGTCAAAACAGAAGTTGGATGTTTTTATTGGAGACATTTGCATCAACTTTCCAAACTCAGCTATTTTAGTGTTGTTAATCCAGTTATCTCATGGATAGTGGCAAATGGAAATTCAAGGTAATAAGCGGAAATGATTAGTAAAAGTTGCACAACAAAAACATAAATGTTACTTCTAGTCAAAGGCCCGAGGGTGTGTACATCCGTATTTCAGCTCAGTTTTCTGCCACTTGCCAAGATTTGATCCTTTTTCTTTTTTTTTTAAAGCTTCCAGAAACGTCCACTCAGGAAATACACTATATTAACTAGATTTGAATTTGTTTGTATTGTTCATATGAAAATAACAATTTGTTTATCTTGAATGTGCTAAGCCAGTAAAACAATGACACATTCATTCGTTTGCTCAAATAGATTTGCTTTATCTATATATGTGACAATGCAACATGTACTTTATTTTTTTTCTTCTTCTTCTTCTTCTTCATCTTGTAGCTTAAATTTTTTTTTCTTTGCGTCTTAAGCAGTTTACGTCCATAAAGAAAATTTAAACCTTGTCAGGAAGCACACTCTCTGAAAATCAAATATGACTGGGAACAGCAGGGGGAAATGTTTTTACTTGTGTCAAATAAAGTCACCGACTCATTTAGTAACAGACACATAACACACACGCACACACAGCCGATGGATTCAATCATGAATCCTGGCATAGGGTGACAATCTGGGGATTGCACCACCATCAGAACAAATCCAACCCAAAGGATCCCAGCTCTCATCTGGACAGACAGCCGTTTCAGCTCAGCAGGTCAGACGCAGCAGACTGCTGGGCTGAGTACTGATACCAGGAATTCAGGTTTCTGGGCTGAATACCAACAACTGTCCTGTTTTATCCTTTTACTAGAGAGGCCTAAATGACAACAAGGAAACCATGTCGAGGGTAGGAGTGGCCGGGGGATGTGGGGATACCTCTGTTCCTGTGCTGAGATTTCCGCGAGTGCTGCAATTGTGGCTCTTACGACAGAAGCGTCATGAATGCTAACCTGTTGGTCCACACCTCAAAATCATAACAAATACGGGCACGGGGGGAAGAAATTTATGCATTCAGGCTCCTAACGGGATGAAGTCAATAGATGGGGGGGGATTGTGACATTTTTGGCTGGGCCACAACCACTGTAGTCCCCCACTGCGTGAGTGTGCGACCGTAGTTTCTCACTGTTTTCTGATGTGAAGAGGTTCTATCAGAGGAGTGCTTACAACCAGCAGCGTCGCCAACTTGGTGCACTGTCTCAAGATTTCGATGTGCCAACAAGACGAGCACATAGATGGACCTGATATGAAGACCAACCCCGAACTTGGAGCATTACCTGCTTCTGTACTAAAATAACATCATGACAAATCGCATTTTTGACACAAAAAAAGGTCTAAATCTGCTATGTTGTGGAGTTGATTTGAAGCACAACTAAACTACAGTGGATCCACGACGGAGGTTGTCAGTACCATATCCCATGTATTCACCTACTCTTGCTGGATTTAGTATGACATACACACCTACATGGCCGCATTGAGGAATTTCACTTATTTCCTGTTCTGCTTCCTGGAAGAGTTTTTCTTTTTTCCTTGAAATCTTCTTAGGAATCATTGTGTTGCTAACCTGGCTGCATGAGGCCTGTTGATGTATTGTGTGTGACATGATATTAAGGAAAGATGGAGTAGACCTGCCGATTTGTGACTGTTAATAATGATAAATACTGTTGTGTCCCCAAGGTCAAGAGGAAGACTAAAAATGCATCTTGCATATTCAAATAATTCATCATAAGATAACACAGACATGTCCCAGGCAATTTGTCGAGAGCCTGTCCACTGAGGAATTCTAAGACCGTCGATATAATGTATTCCTCAGCTTTCCTGTTATTCAGACTTGAAGTTTTTCTATTTCACTGCTGAGCAGTCTCACTATCACAGACGGACACAGAGACATAATGTAATACAAACCTACACAAACACTGCAGTGCATAGTGTAGTTACTGTTCCAGCTGTGAATGTGAATCATGTTGACTGCTTGTCTGTAATGAGCTGGTGTAGGTGGACAACACCCTGAGGGGGGACAAGCTTACAAAAGCAGCCAATGGAGCGTTGTGATCGAGTTGTGACGCTTTGATCTCGTGACACTGTTGACCTTCATCTGAAGCTGTCTAATTCCTCAAAGTGGTCCTTTTCGCACAATACTCATTCAGCTGGTTATGAAAACGCTAAGACTCGGAGAGTTCGCTGATGTGCTTCCATTCAAGCCTTAAAAAGTGAGTGGAAGAAATAAAATCATAATATAGTTAAACTTCGGGAAATATGCTGTCAATGAATGGCACACTGTTCACGCTCTCACAGACACACATACTCCTTCAGTGCACACCAACACCCACCTACAAACAACCTCACAAACCTCATAGTCTCACCATGGAGTGGACAGATTGATTGATGGCTTTCAGATCTGCTGCGCTAAGCTTAAAATATTTATCATACACTCTTATGGTCTCTCATCTGCTGCCACATGTTCATCGACCCAATGCCCCCACTGTCATTCACGTGTGTGTGTGTGCGTGTGTGTGTGTGTGTGTGATTCTCTGTCAACTTTGCCATCATGTTTTCATGGATATCAAAGTAGATACTGTTGCTTTGCTGTGAGTGTGAAATTTAGTTGGCAATCTTGTTTTTCCCCCTAAAGCTTCTTGCAGCGATTTGCGTCAATAAATGATTGATTCTGAGACCAAAACCAAAGAAATTAGATCATCAGCAAGAGAGATGTGAACTGTATTTTGTCTTACAGGTCTGGATTTTCATAGGAATCTAGTAAGATTGTTTCGCCGTGTGTCATGGATTGCTTTATTGCTTCAGCTCCTTTTTGCTTTGTAATTAATACTGAATGCCGTTAGGAGCCTTGTAGTTTCATCATTTTTCAACCAGTTGTGTTGCTGTTCAGCGTGTTTGACGCTGCTTTCATCATTTTTGGTGCATCCACACAACTCTACGAACTTATGCAAACCAGTGACACACAAATACTGCTCCGTGCATGCGCACACACGTGCATATACTTTTATGTGCACACAGCATACGTGTGTGTTTCCATGCGCTCGGTGCCAGCTTTAGGAACTGCATGCTGGTGGAGGCCTGTGGGTCCAACATCTGCTCACCGCTGGTGGGAAGAAACTCTCTGTTTCCAGCCAACTTCTCTCGTGCTCACGGTGCCCCTTCGTCTTTAATTTAATCCCGGATCTCTCGTCCTTCTCTCCTTCATCAAACACTAGGCTTTGTCATGTAGGCTATCTCACCGCAAGTTTCCACACTGTGCAGAGAAATATTTGCAAATACGAGGAATGAGAGAGAAAAAGGCCATGACACCAGAAGTGACGAATTTCCAGGAGTATTTGACAAGAAAAAGTGGATTTGTTTAAATGGCTCCAAATTTTCTATAAATATTGAAATGATTTCTTTCAGGGTTCAAAGAATAATTTCACAGTAAATGCTATAAAAGGCATGTTCAACATTCTTGTTCCTCAACATTCCTATTTTCAATAAAACTTACTCCTGCAGTATCACTGATGGAAACTCTAGGGTGCTTGGAAACTGATTGGAAGTATACACAGCAAGCTCACTGTTATTGCTAAAGAAGAATGTAGCCATTATCTCCCGTGAAATTGTCCGAAAAGCCCGGGCGTAGTTATTAAGTGAAAATGCATAAAGAACAAAACTCAGATTGTGCGTGTGCGCCTTCCCACCCTTTGCACTTACTGTCAGGCAGGTGGAACATGCGGTGACAAGTGGTTCGCGCTAAGTGCAGCTCCCTACGTGCAAAGGAAATGCATCATGGGAGCATGCGATCCGAAGCATGAGGGGGAATGTGTGGCCAATGGAATTTCCACTAACATTAGCTGAAGTTCAAGTCATTTAAAATATCTAATATGCGGGGGCGTACCTGGTGCCACGAAGTAAAGGTCCTACTGCAAAGGCCTGGGTTTGAATCCCGATGTATGCCGCCAGGGGCGATTCCAGGATCTGACCTTTGGGGGGGCTCAGCCAGCTGACATCCGCTCGTGGTTAACTCATTAACGTGTATTCATTCATTTGGTTTGTTGCTGTATTTAAAAAAAAGAAAAAGAACTTATGTCTATCGAGGGAAAAGCAGACATTTGCAAAGGGTTAAATGTTGTAGCGTTTAAGATTGTATCCTACTGTAGATACAAGAAGAAAATGAAACTGTTATTAATGTCGTTATGTGACTGGACTTTTCAGTGTCTTGTCTGGTTCGACCAGATAGCGTCAGGCTTGACATCTTTGTCATCTGGACTCTCCCGTTGCCATGGAGATTGAAAACACAGTACAGCATCATACATTTCATATGTGCCATTTTTGTACAATCTCTCAATATTAAACCTGACACGATATGGCCTAACTATATAACAAAAGTACAGTCACATGGCAACATTAAAACCATTTCATTTTTTTTCACAAATAGAAAAGGAACGCCACCTGTGTTTCACCAATAACAGTACAGTAACCCGGGCCAATTCACTTCCTTTTTACTTAGACTTTTCTAACTCGGCGTAAGACAGCTTGACAAAGCGGCATTTATATCTTTATATTTATATCATAGCTGGGCAACAATTTAACTCTTTGCAATTGAATAGCTAGCGCTAGCTCCTTACACTCTAGTTTATCATGATACATGAATTTAAACGTAAGAGGCGTTGATAAAATCGTCATTTAAGAGACATCTGACCGATTATGTCAAGGTCCTAAAATGAATTATTACCTGTCATTAGTGTTACAACGCACTGCTGCTCCGCACGTTTATTGCTCTCAGGCTGAATTTTTTTTGTTTTGTAAAACAGGAGGCGCCCACTCACCAATCAGAGACAAGAGATGCATGGAGGTTGTGTGTTGATTTTACTGGCCTGTTCGAGCCATTTGCCATTTCCCCATCTCCAAACAAAACAGCTTAGCGAAAAAACGATAAACGATTTGAGGACTAAACGATAGGATGGACTAAGGCAAGTTTTGGATGGCCTTGAGCCCCCCCCCCCCCGCGTTTTTATACTCTTCTATGTAATACAAATACATTAAAACTGAAAATAGAATCTCATTTAGGGAGCTACGTGGAAATCAGATGACCAAATCCAACGTAAGTCTTTGCTCATCTGCTTACTGTTCTTTTTCTATCTGAAAAATAAGTGAATCAGCCATAGCATGTAATGCATTCAATCTTTTCAGGGAGGGGGGGACAGATTAGGACATAGATAATAGATAATCCTTTATCAGTCCCTGAGATGAAGAAATATGCAAGTCTGGAAGTCCTCATTGACCCCCTTGGATAGAATTAAGACAAACTATGCAAGGCCATCCAAGTCAGTAGGATAGCAAAGTAGCAAACTTACAGTTTATTTCTAGGCATAATCTGTTGATGTACATAAAAGGGTTTTACAGTCCAGGTGGCTGGCACAATTCAAAAGGCATTCGAAATTTTAGACTTTTGCCAAAAGCAGACACTGTTGTCAGCCCACATATTTATCCTATGTTTCACTTTAAGTTGTCCACCAACACATGAAAAACAACGCTCGAGGCCTAAAAGAGTCACACCTACAGCTTCCATGAAACCCAGCAGGCACAGATGCAGTGACAAAAAAACCCCTCAACATTTAGCCTCCATACATAGAAAGAGCATCAAATGAGTTTCACTGCTGTCCCCTGCTGGTCTCGTCCTAAATTCCACGGATTGGTCCATTAGACATTTCCCAAATTGGTTCCCCCGTAATGTCTGTTGGTACTGGCAGATGTTGTGTACATTTAGCTTAAATGTGTTGTGTGTTGTTGCCGCACATTTTCGGAAACACAAGAGGTAAAATGTACTCTGCAGCTTCTGTTCTTTAAAGAGATGATCACCTTGTACAAGTTCACCGGCAGGGTCATGTGTTCATAAAAGCCTTTATAGAGTATGCCAAATTCGTATAACGTTAGGCAGTATCTGTGCATCAACACTCACTTGAAGAACCTAAAACGGGAAGCATTCATCATTTTGTTTTTTATGTTTCCTTTTCTGAGTGCTGTTTTCTGTTTGTGCTTGCTAAACATTAGACACCTAAACTGAATAATCCATTGGCTGAAGACACCTGGTTTGTGCGAAAAAGGCTGAGAAATAACTGACATCCACTCGTGGAAACGATCACAAATGGGGGAGCAAGGTCATTGGTCAAATTAGGATTTCCCAGCAAGCCTTTTGGAAAGAAAGTAACCAAATTGAATAAGTGGAGGGCGGAAAGTGTAAGTGGCCCCTGACAGCTGCAGTACCACGGTGCAGTGCAGTTCCTGTGCTGTTGATGGTAGTATTCATAGATCGATGGATGGCGCCACTAAACACAGAACTTGATGTGAGAGTGCAAGAAAAACGAGGGGAAAAAAAGAAAGTGCTGCTGCGTGTTGTGCAAATCCACAACTTCCAAGAGCTCTGGCTTCAGCATCATTTCAAAAAGGTTAAAATGATCTACATCACTTTAATGAAATGATTTATCTCAATGTCCTCCTACTCATTTTCCCATCCTTAAATCCTTCCCACTTGTCAAACAACATGAATTACTGTATAAAACAATGCAAGAGATCACTAGACTCAGCATTACAATGGTAATGATTGTGTAGAGGTAGCGATGCCACTTACTGTGCAAAGATGTGGATGCACAACAATTGAGTAGAACTGAATACAAATTGAATACTTTGCATATGACCTTTATATATAGAAAGTGGAGAAATATTGGCAATTATAGTCAGTAGAATTTAAAACACTCCTCATATCAATAATATCTCAATCAGAGGTCTGAAATGTAACATTCACGGTGTAGCATTGTGAAGAAGGCATGAACACACACACACACACGCAGATACATAAAATAAAATTAATTGGGTAATGTGCACATCTTTCCCTTTTGCCCTCTCACTTTATTCATCCTTACATTTCTAACTCTTAATGTCACCCTTTCTTTTTCTCTTGCTCCGTCTTTTACATGTTTATTGCTTACACCCACCCAAAACCCCACACACACTCCCTCCCACCCTGAGTTATCGCTCCAAGAACATGTAAATGAGGGATGACAAAACATACAGAGATGGAGAGAGAAGGCAGGTAAGAAAGGCTGAACGCCCACAGTACATGAATACATAAAGCCACCAGCACAGGCTGGGATATTGACACCCACATCCCTTCTGTCATACAAGAACCTTCGACCAATAATAACATTTTTTTTTTTTTTTATCTTTTGACGTGACACTTTTCATAATCGTTTGCCGGGAGAGTTTTGTTAGTGTGTGACCAGTACAAGATCCACACGGGCACAATAACCTGCAACACAAGCAGGAAGTTGCTCAGCTGTTCACAAAGGTGGGAAAGTGCTATGAACACTAAATTTGTGTGTAAATTTAGCCCCATGAGTTAATTTTCTGAGAGTTCTTCAATCAGGCTGCTTTTCTTTCCTTGCTGTTTTTGTGTGTTCATCAATTGTGACAATAATGTGTGCTGCCTCCGGAGTCAGTAGAGAACATAGTGAATGCAGATCAGAGGAATCATTGTGAAGTGACAACTGGAAAAGTGGAAGAAAAACATGCCATGAATTATGTATCGAAAAACCAAAACATGCATTTCATACCAGAGTCGTAAATGTGTAGCGTCGTTTGTTCATCCAGTGAAGTTAGCATGCTAACCTGTTATTTCAGATACTGAGTCGCAGGTTAGTAAACAGTGAAAAGAAAGTTGTGGATTATTCTTTTTTTTTTTTTCTTTTTTTTAGGCATTTATTTACAAATTAGTAAATAATCATTGGCTTTCTGAGAAAACTGCTGGTGACAGTTTAACTGGACTGCGATATGTTTGAAAAAAACAAAAACAAAAGAGGACTACAGTGGGTGTAGCAGGAGGAGGCAAGAATGGTGGAGGGAGAAAGCGAAAAACCACCCACGCCATACCTCATTAAAGTTCTAAAAAAAGAGAGAGAGAGAGGGCGATCACAAGAAAGAAATAAAATTAAATAATTTCAGACACAAAATTTCTGACAAATTGCATATCTGCTTTGGTATTCATGTATCTGATAGTTGACCAAGTGAAAAAGTCATTTTGAGGAAAATGGCCAGTTTTCTTCTCAAAGTAGATAGAGTTGTTTTCTGTTTTTACCTGCAGCTGAAGTTTCTTTGACAAGGGAACAGAATAATATTGTTGACTCACTTCTGTTCAGGTTATTGCGTTGGAATAGGATTTACATATTGTAACAAACACATTGTGTCCCGTGAAGTAAGTGAATACTGAGTTGTCATAATGCTATGTAATTTGTCTGCCCCTGTGCGGTGTGTGGCAGAAGATGTCATATGCTGTGCGTCTTCGAGGGAACGGCGACAATTTATAAAGCCTGGAGCTCAAAAAAATAAGATTTGGAAGCCTTTCTTTTTGTCATGGGCCGCCATCCCCTCAAACCAGGATCTATCAATCAGACACATATTTGCATCACTGAGTGCCTCCTGGAATTTACACAAATCAGCATAATCCAGTGTTGTGCTTGTGCATGTGTGTGTGTGCTTACATGTTTAAGTCTATGTGCATGTGTGTGTGTATTCAGTTGCACATTAAGTGGAATTCATTGTGTGTTTCCTCTGACAAATCCCCCAGGTCGACAGTTTTATTACACTCTCTCTTTTTCCCCGTCTGACACACACACACACACACACACACACACACACATACACACACACACACAATTGCACAGCATGGCAATGGTTGACTCACTGATCTTCCCTGCGCTTTTGTTCCTGATACACCTGCTCAATTTACCACAACACCCACACAAATCCGCGCGCTCACACACACACAAGCAAACGTGTAAACACTTAAAGCACCTCCAAACAGCTCAAGCAACTCAGAACTTAGCTCCCATGAGAACAGTAGTAGGGGAGAGAAATAGAAAGAGATTGAATGAAAGTGAGAAATGAGAGCAGAAGAAAAAACCAAAACTTCTTTGCTCTGCTCAGCTTTGTCTTCTTTTCCTTTGCCCACTTCGTTTCCTGTATTTTTCCTCCTCCTTTCCTTCCACTTTCAAACCTTATCTTCTTTATTGCTCAAGATCCTATTTTCAGCTCTTCCCTCTCACCTTTTTTTTGCTTCTCATCCTCCATATATCAGGATGCTATTTGTTTCGGGGTGATATTAATATATTCTTTTCCACGACAGAGATTTTGTTTACTTCTTGTTCTGGAGAATGCTTTCTGCCAAATTTAGCCACCTCTCTCACTATCTCTAAGGATATTAGGAACATGGAGTGAAAACCTTGCTACAGCCAGTTGTCATCCATTTTACATTTGCTACTGTGGCCTGCTACTTAGGTATACACAGTACGTGTGTGTGTGTGTGTGTGTAGCCACTCCAGTGCACATGCTAGCCTGCCCATTCGCTTCGTTGGTTGCCAAACAGTTAGATTTGCTCTCTGAGCACAGACGTTTTCCCCTGCCAGAACAGTTTGTCCCAGTTTCCCACTGAGAAACTCTTAGAGAGTTTGCTGGGAAATGTGTGCACGTGTGGGTATGTAAAGTCATTTAAATGATGTGTACACCGAGGTGTCGCTGTGTTTCTCTGTGTGAATGATGTCAGGCCTTGCATCCCGCAGGGGATCCGGCAGCAGAGGTACGAGGTGACGCTTGCCTGAAGATTTATTAAAAAAAAAAAAAAAAACAACAACCACACAACGTAAAAGCCGCTTGCTGTTCTTGCTCCCGGGGCTGTCTGCAAGGCGTATAATTGTGATAGCCTTAAGTCCATATGAATCCCATCCTCTGACAATCTATCCCTCTATCTCGGGCATATACACACTCTTGTGCGCCCAAACGCATCTCTCTCTGTCACATTATCATGCTGTTATATTCATAACATACCATCCCAGCTGGCCTCAAGCTGAAATCCTTACTGGTGTAATTTAGTATGCTACATTAGGTCGACAGGCATGAATGACAACACCTTTAACCGTTGCTCAACATTAATTTACTCACACTGGAGTGTAAGGCATAATGGTTTTATTTCCAGCAGATGCAGTTATTTCCTTTAAGTTAATACTTATTTCATATCTGTCAAAAAATTCAGATTTGATTCTGGCTCATTGTCCCAGCTGTCAGGGAAAAGGTAACCTTATTGCTGGTAATTGAATTTGTGCATGGATCCGCCTGGCTTAGTGGCCTTAAGATTTTGGTAAGATGACGATCATTTAATTGCAGCACCCATGGACCAGATTCTCTCTCTCCCGTCTCACTTCCTATCACCTCTCAGCTGTCGCTATTACAAATAATAGCATCCTGTATCCGCTGCAGTGAGCTGAACAAGCAATCTGTTGCGTTGCTTCCTCAGAAAACATGTCACCATCACAGTGGCAAAGAAAATGCGGTCTTGTTACGGGCAGCAGTGAGAGTTCCACAACTGCTCGACAGGTAGCGCAGCAACAACACAGAAACATATTATGCCTTGTGTTATGGACGAGATTCTGCCCATGTCTCTCCATCTCTCTAATTCGGAACAAGGCTAGAACGAAATAAGAGAAATGCAAAAATAAAAATAAAGCAATTATTTATTTTGTTGTTGCGACTGCTGCCTGGTAAAGAATAACCAATGTCATCGGTATTTTGAGAAAACTGAGTAATTCAAAATGATTAGTTCGCTGACATTCCATCATTTTGCCTTCAAACACTTGAAGAACATCCTTCAAGAAAACCCTGTAAGTTCTGGCAGCTTGAACTGCTTTGCTTCCAGGCACTTGCTGATTGGTCACATGTCGTCCACCCACAGCATGGCAGCAATGTGCTGACTCTCCCTGGTCTGCAGGATTTGCTGGGTGTGCAGATCATTGCCTTACATCTATTTTGATCGGGTATCCATCTGTCAGCGCCGACTAATTTTACATGGTATGGGGAAGGAAATGAGAGAAACAGAAATAGGATATTAAATGAGTAATTGATTTCACATCATTTAACTGAATATTGCATTTTCTTGCGTGTGTGTCTTTCGTTTTTTTTTTGTTTTTTTTTTTTTTTGTTCTGTTTGTAACAGCCGTAATTAGACACAGCAGATGCATTCGTCTTCCAACAGCTTACAACTATTCAGATTCTCAGAAGGAATGGTGGCGCATATCTGTCGGACATCAGCTGTTGGAAGTAACCAAGCATGTGGTGGAAACCTGTTCGAAAATACAGCGAACATGCAAACAGTGTTCCCTGAAATGACTGAATGTGGGAAAGCACGGTAACCACTGTGGTTCAGACGGGTGTTTTTACGCCTCTTAGCATGTTCATATGGTGTGTTTACAAGCTATATCATGAGCCAGATAAGTCACACTGTCAGCCACTGCCAATTGCACTCGCATGAACAAATATAAAATGCCAACCACGCAAATATCTTGACGTATCTGCTAGTCCCTGATTCTGGTCTCACAAGATTCTTCAAATAGGTCCAAGCCTGACTAAGACCCAAGCATGTCAGTTTTGTGCCAAATCGCCAAAACCTTGTCAGTGCCGAGAGTGGGAGTTTGCATTAACACAAACACTGACACTGTGTCAGCCACTACCAGTTACAAGCTAACAAAAAAGATAACCAATTAAGTGCATTTACTGTTCTGATGAATCTAGTTAAGGAATAAACTCCAAAATCTGGGTCTGATTGTACCCCTGTAGGCCTGAGCCAGATTAATCCATGAGGCAAAAAGAGTATATATACATGCAAAATATTAACAGCTGAATGTTTTCCCATAGTTTAAAACATGGAGATGACGTTTTTGAAATGAAAGCTATGGCTACTATGGCCAAGTTAAGGGAAGATCAGAAAGATTTGTATTAAAATTAAGTCAGAACAGCGCACAAAAAAACTGACTTGCTTTGGCGCATCACCCAAAATCTAACGTGCCCAACCAAACTCTCCCACAGACTGATGCAAAATCATGGTCGAGTGGGTTGGGCCATTTCCCTTCCCCAAGCACTCGGCACGTGGGCAGCAGGACAGGTTGTTTAACAAAGGCAAACATATGAATTTTATCACAGCAAATCAGCTCCTAGTTCCATCGGTTTCTAAAGTTCAAAATCATGATCAGCACCCAGCAGGTTTATGAAGTAGCAGCGAGTATAATTTCTCATTTTGATCAATTCAGTTTTTTGTTTACATAACCCCAAATCCCAACACAAGTTATTTCAAAGAACTTTACAAATAGAGTAGGTCTAGACTGTAATCTTTATAATATTAAAGACAGAAAATAGCACCAACTTCACAAAGTTCCCTGTCTCTTAATTGCCAAGAGCCCAATTATTTTGCAACAGCAAAAGCTCAGTAAATAAGATGCATAATGTTCTTCAAAGCCCACACAGAAGAAAAAAGAAAACCCACGTTTACCTGCTTGCTGCTTCTCTCATGCTCCCTTTTTGTTAATTCCTGCTTTCTTTCTTTTTTTTTTTCTTTCGGTGCTTCAAAAATACCTATTTTGATGTGAATTACTTTTAACACATTGATCATTTGTGATTGGGTTACCTTTTCAAGAGCTTTATTGAGTCAACATGTCAAGAAGCAACAGAAGAGGATAAATAATTGATGGTATCGCAGGAAACTAGAAATGGATTTTAGACCGTAATCTGTTTTGTTAAATATTCTCAACTGATTTATTGGATTCAGCCACATATTACTGTCTTGACAGTCAATCTCAGAATTTCTTTCTAAAATAGAATTTCTTAGTTTCTTACTGCTGCACACGCACATATATAAAAACTCAATGATGTTTTTCAGTTTCTGTTCTTCTTCCATCTGACTTTCTTTCAGCAATTTTTTTTTTTTTTGTTGTTTTTGTGTGGTTTTTTTTTTTTTTGTCAATCTCACTTAACAAAACTGAGTAACTCTGTAAGTGTCTGACTGTAACCATGGAGATGAGCTTGAAGGACCCAATCAAAAGGAACCCTAACCTTTCACAGCTTAGCCCAGCTGGCAAAGAATAACAATATCAGCCATCCCATGCCCGAACACACACCCAAATTAATATATCCTATACACATAAATACACATGACCTCAAAAACTCACTGGTAAATTGCTTATGCAGAGCGAAGGGGAGAATATTATGTGTTTATTCATCCCACATATTGCCTCAGCATAAAGAAATCACTCCCCAACATCCCTGCACCTGACCTTCAGTGATGTTAAGGAGGGTCCTTTATTCCTGACACTCTCACAGCTCTTCCCTGAAGAAACCGATTCATCCATTTTCCAATAACTCACCACCCTAGGCAATTATGTCTGTTTTTCTGCCACCTCTCTGCTTCTCAATAAAGTGCTCATAAATGGGGAGGGCAAAGATGTGAATCAAGGAAGTGATTTTGAAAAGATTGCTGGGTGTGTGAGGAAATGAGACAGTGAAGAAGCAAGAGAGATGTGTGTGTGTGTGTGTGTGTGTGTGTTGAGTGTAGGGGGGGATGGGTGGAGGGGGTGTGAGGTGGTCGTGCTAGCAGATCTGTGAAGATTGCAAAAGTGAAAGTGATTAAAGATCCAGAGTTGGGAGTTGAGAGGAGAGAGTAAGAGGTTTGGTGGCAGAAGTTGTGAATATGACATTGCTGAAGCGCATTCTCTCAACAAGGTGTTAAACATTGAAAAAATTGCCATAGTTAAATTAGATACCCCCCCCCCCTCACCAATTGTAACGTTATTGGCTTACCCTGTTTAGGTTTTAATCATAGGTTTTGTCATTACGATAAACTGTGTGTTATTCCATACTCGGGTCGTTATGTGAGCTAAATGAATTATATGCTAGTACCAGTCAACAGTCAATTTGGAAACACGTTCCTATTCTTTTGAATGGGAAAGTGGGATTCACCTCTGATGGTTTTTCACCCCTAAAAAATATAAACAAACTCAAAAAACAGCTCATCAGACGAGTGAATGACTGAAAGGGTATTGCTTTTAGTCTTTGCCTCATATATATGATCAGTCATAATTTAACACTACATCAGCCAGACTAAAAAAATGCATGTAATGATTTCTGCCCTACAGCGAAAGACAGAAAAGTGAATACTTCAGTGTTCTATACAAATGAGCTGCGGAGGCTGATTTGCATTTGCCACGAACACACAGGCACACTCACTAACTTATCATAGCCCTGTTTATGACTTCTCCAAGCTGAAACCTGATCTTACCCCGTGGCTCAAGAATCAAGGCCTACCTGAGACATGTGCTGGGTTCCCCATCCCAATAGCCTGTAGTTTGAAGTTCATCCAAATTGGATTCATCTAAATCCATCATACATAGACACACACAAACGGGCGCATACAGTACACACACATTTGCTTCAGTGTATAATTCATTCTCTGCGCCCTCCGTGACCAGAAAAATGGAAACTGCTGTTTAGTATCACCTCTATCTCTGATAACAGCTGCCTCATGTTGAGACCTGTAGCCTGTCGCGTTAAAGCTGACCATGTAGTCACCGCTGTTTCGAACAGCCAGTTGATTCCATTATGTACTATTTAATATATCTTTCATGTCCCTTGGAGGCAATTTGTATAGAGGCTTAAGCTTGCCAGTGAAATATTTATAGACTTTGTCAGTGCATCACTATAATTCAATAATTCATTGATACATCGAAACAAGTCATTAAGAGATTAATTGAATGCGCATTTAAATTATGCAATTAAATAACAATTACTAAAATTTGTTAAAGTTTTTGAATTATCATTATACATGGCATTTAGTAATTCTATATCATCATTCTGTCTTTAAATGATAATGTATTAATGAATATGTCTTTTAGAAATGCCTTAAAATGTTCACTTTATAGTTTCGCTTACTCATCTACTGCTCGACAACATACTCAACTATTTCAAAGCCTTCTTTAAGTCAATTTAAATGTGGCCCTTTTCATTTTAGGCCACCTATATTTAATGTAAAGCTATTATAGAAATGGTGTCTCATCATCTGTTACTTCAATACCCCCATTAAGTGGTCAATAGAAATTTAATAACAACACACGGTTATGTAGTTGCGAGGAGCTTTAAATGAACAAGTGTCAACATATCTGAGTCCTCCTCTGAGCACCCGTAAATAGCAGCTGGAGCATTAAACAGATAATGAACACAATAACACATGAATATGAATAGCATGTTTTTCATAATATGGAATCCTTCTTCCGAAGTCAATTATACTGATGATTCTTTAACAAGCACAGTCGCTCCGTATGTTCTGGTGTTATGAACCATTGTCCAGCCAGAGTCTACTGGTTGTTTTTCTAATTAGTGTGTTGCTGGTCTGTAGCCCCCTGCTGCCTGTATCTCACAGTTGGTTTCACCTACTTTTCTGTCAGTGGCGTGACTTGTTTACAGGTTGAGCTCTCCATAAAACCTAATAATACCCCAAACTCTGAGTGCTGCCTTCACCACCCACCTGCTCAGCCAGGCAGAGTTTGTTTGTGTTGCTAACTTTTCAACAAGAAAAAGGAAGGAATAACCAAAGGATCAGGAAAGTTTGGGGGGCACAAACAAAGGTGTCAGTTTTAATGTTTTATTGCTTATAACCATGAATGGCATCCACCTACATGGTTATCTCTTATAGTATAATACTCCCAATAACACCTAATTGAAAAGATGCACAGGAAAAAAAAAAAAGTACTTTCTTATTTTCATTCAATTTTATTTCTGCTTATTTTTCTGCCTCTCTGTCCATTTCTTCCTCCATCACTCCTCTTGTGCACACAAAGACACACGAACAAACACACAAACACTGTCAGTTTCCTCACGCATTGCTGCCCAAGTGCTTGGTGACTGGTTGGACTTAGCTGGATTGATATTTTAGATGCTGTGTCTAACCACCGCATGCGTGTGTATGCGTTTTTCTATCTGTGTGTTAATCCCTTTTCATAGTGAAGTGTGTGTTTGCGAATGTAGGTTGACACACACACACGCGCGCGCGCACGCATACCCATTTCTAGGCAGCATATCTACACAGCAGTGAATGAGCAGTTATTACAGCTTCTCCTGGAGGATCTGTGGCTGCATGTGCTCAACTTACTGTGGAAGCTTTAATAAAGGGGGATGAAGGGGAGCATGGCGGGGGGGGGGGGGGGGGGGGGGGGGGGGGGGGGGGGGCTGGACAGAGGCAATCATCTCCTCATAATAACTATTAAATCTCACTCAAAATGGAAGAGAACTTAATCCTTTACGTTCAGAGTCCAAGGCCAGAACACCAACTTTAGATGACTGTCTTCATTATGCAACAGCATGCACAAGGCTCCTTTTTAACATTCTCCTGTGGTCTGAATATTGTGGGCTTTACCCATCACTCTGCCCGTGTTGCAGTCCATATCTTTACAGATTATTAATGACTCAGAGCTGCACTCAATCAATATTTTTAGTCAGACTGGCGGCAAGCCTCTAGGGAAGACGACTTTGGTCTGTCAGTCAATCTCAACTATTTCTTTATGGATTGTTACAGAGTTAAAAAAACGAAACAAAACAAACAAACCTCGGTCTCCAGGCAATGAAGGTTGATGACGTTTATGTTCAACAAATGGGAGCATGCTGATATGCTAGATGAAGCGAATGAACATGGTAAACACGCATGAGCATGTTGGTGAGATAAGATGGGCCCAAGCACAGCCACACAGAGCAAACGTTTTAGACTCAAAGATTATAATGGCTCTTAATTTGTATTTTATTGGGTTTTCTAGTTTGTCGTTAAGGTCTTGATAAATGATAAACAATAAACTCAACACTCCCCCTTTTTGGGGGTTGGTGAAGGGACTGGCAGCGTGCCTAAATGTTTTATTTCAAACGAGAATATGCACGGCAACATAAACTGAGGATATATGTAACACACAATCTGTGCTATAGGCGTACTAAAAATGTCACAATGTACATTCTTAAATATGATTTAAACAAGTAGAGCGATACAGCCAAGAATGGCTCGTTCACCGTTTTCTAAAGGAATGGCCTTTAAATAATCCACAATGTCCAACCTAAACAGCCTTTTAAACCACCCTGTTGGCCTCATTAGGGAAAATGATAAGAGGGAAAATATGTGAAGTATTGTATCAGATAGTACTTTATTATTCAATTGGTTTTTTTGGTCTGGGAAACACTTATAAAGAGGGAAGAGGATTATGAGAGAGGCTGGGAAAGTAATGTGTGCCAGCTAATATCAGGGGAATTCCTGAATAAATTAAGCACAAAGCACACACACACACACACAGTTATAAATGTATAAACATCCAACCACACTCACGCACAAATAACTGACCCTTACTATTCCCACGGCATCTGCGACCACAGTCCAGTTGGTTGAGTAGCAAAGCCAAAATGTTCCAAAAAATAAGAGGAACTCACAAATGACAGTGTGGGTGGTCGAGTGGCTGTTGCACATGCTGCCTTACTGCAGCGTCCCCGGTTCGATCCTGACCCGGGAACCCGCGTGCCATTATCGTCCTCTCTGCCTACTTACTTTTGGCCTCTCTGCTACTTACTTTTGTCAGAATAAAGACATAAAAGCACAGAAAATAATACTTAAAAAAAGTGCTATTCAAAGAATCATGATAGTTAGTTGGCCCAGAACGGAAATAAGATGATTTGATATGAGTGGTTTTAGTGAGGCTATGTTATTTTAGTCATTTTGTTATAAGATTACATATATGCTCAATATGGAAGTCATGGATGACTGTATGATGTAATCGAGACTTTTTTTCCATCATTAACAAATTCCAGAAAAATAACAAATCCATCACAAATGCAGCTTGCTGCGTATGCGTTTTTAATAATAGCTCTGAACAACAGTAGGCCATTTTCATCAGGACACATGGTATAGAACATTACTGATTGGGGTGGATGGGTTGGGTTCAGGAGTCTTTTCAACTCAGTGGTTTGTCTACTAGAACAAATGAGCACAGGCAGGAGCTCCAGTTCATATATTTATTCTAAAAAGGAGAGCTGGTTTATCTGGTAACATAAACCGGCACACATGGTGTGCCTAAATGTCCATACTAATTTACAAAGTGTCTGTTCATTTATTTATTTATTTATTTAGTAATTTCACAGGATTAAATGCTGATACAAAAAATTAGGCTAACAGCCCTATCATTTAAGCATTCAGTAAAAATAGCAGTGAGATGTTGTAAGGCACTGTTTCTTGTTTTCTTTTTATCATATACATATAAATCATTACTACCACATCTGTTTCTTTGATAATGGAACCATTATTGTACAGGCTCTTTCTTCCTTTTAAAAAACCCCAAAAGGTTGCCTCTAACAATATTGTGGCACTGCAGTAGGAGTTTTGCTTCTCTAATAATGACAGTATTTTGCAGTGTGTAACAATTCAAATGGGCTCTGCCTGTGAGTAAGACAACCCGTTGTGTTATGATTGTCACACAAACTGTTTTATAAACTGTACTTTGGCTTTATATGTGTGACCCCCTGCCATCAATACCACCACCACTGCCTATCCCCTGTGGAGTTTGGTTCCAAAAGCTGTAACTATGCACATTTTTTTTTTATTAGATTTCACTAATGAAATATCAAAAGATTAAATGGATTTGAAATTCTTTTCATCATGTTTAGCAATTTAAAGCTTATAAACACACTTCTGCTTCTAAACATTAGATGTAAAGTCTGATATGCTGTGCATTTCCACTTTTTTTTATTATTCTGTAGTTTTTTTTTTTTTTTTTTGAGGTACTAGCTAAATCAATACCGTATTATTCCTATAATTCCGGACAGTGTAATCAGTGTTTTGTAAAACAAATTTTCTCTTTCAAACACAGGAAGCGATGGGGTTAAAGGCAAGAGACAAAACAGAAAGTGAGGCACAACCAGTAAAAGAGCAAAGCAGGAAAACATCAAACATTGTTTGTTTGCAGTTGTTCATTGTCTCATGTTTTGCGCAACCCCAGCTGGAAAAAATGATGTGATGCTTAAAAGTCCCCATGAAAAACAAACATTAGCATCATAAAGCAACGGTTGCTGCATACGTTTTCTGTTTCTATTTGGCAGTGATGGTCACAGTTTCTCAAGCAAGCACTGTGGTTGCACTAATTGTTTTTTTTTTTTCTTTCTGTTTTTGTTTTTTATGCCACGAGGAATAGAATAGGACAGACTGGTGACAGACTGTAGGCGGACAATGCTAGCCTGGATCAGCACCACGGAGCATTTGTTTTTTTGTTTTCACCCACGTTAGTCACATGGGTAAGGAATAACTTTGAGTGAAAACATAAATGGGGATTTGTGAAGCTAATCCTGGCTTGTAGCTAGTTCATGTTGAATCTGACAGTTTTTTCAACAAGTATGAAACAATTATCTTACCACCAAAACCACTTAGAAAAAGTATTATTACTGTGATAGATTAGAATAAATGGGCTTCCGTTTATTTAATAAAGTGATACTTGACAGTCTGACAGAACACTGCTTCGACTTTCTTATTTTTAACTTTAGAGTTGTTCATGAATATGAATCAAAACTTAACTACAAACCACTTGGGGAAAATATATGAAAATCCATTTTGAAAATTTGTACTAAGCAGATGTTGTTTTGAAGACTTTGTTTGTGAACTGCATTGTACTGTGGACGACAGTTATTAAAGATGCAGTAAGAGAATACAGAATGGGCTGCAGAAAAGAGCAATACACACAAACAAGCCTCTTTCCGACTTTTTTGTCTGGGCACACACACACACACACACACACACACACACACACACACACACACAGACAAAAACATCAGTAGAAATGATACGTTTGAAGGGCTTAATAGTGGAGATTATCAACATGCGCACCCAAATACAAATACACACACGCATAATGTGTGGGCCCACATTATAGGCCTGCTCCTCAGGAGTTGGCCCTTTTCTGACATTTGGAAAGGGCAGGAGGAGCATCACTGAAACACACACACATACACACACGGCTTTGACCTCCACGCCATCAGGTGTCAGCATGGGCCCCCATGCGGAGGCTCAATACTCAGATTAACATCAGGAATCAGGATTATCTTGCCCCAGCAGGGTTTGGACAGCGCACACTCGTTTCACCTGGCTGTCTCATAGCGCTTGGGTGCCACCCACGCAGCTACACAGCACACTGACAAACAGTGTATCTGGCCTCAGATGTATTTCCATGCGTGGCCGAGGTAAGAGTTATTTGGCATTTACTTACCAAGGCAGAGAAAAGGAAATGAAGATGGGGGAATAAATAAGGCGTCAATGAAGGGCTTCAAAAATATAGCAAAGATAGCGTTAGTGTGTGTTCATGTGTGTAACAGTGCTCCGTCTCCATCTCCAGTTACATAAACAGCAGAAAAATGCGCTAACTCTGTTCGTCATCTCATATTCACATATCTACAAGACTCAATTCTGGGACACAATTTCTGCTACAAAGTACAGAATAGTTGAAAAACTGCCTCAGCAACAAAACTCTGCCCCATCCTTGACTATCTATGTTGTCTTATATAACGATGCCTCACCAGCCACCTCACAGCTAGTGAGCTTGTTCGAATCACCTAAGAGGTATTTCTTTCGTATGAGTTGTCAGATTTAGCAGAGGATTGTCTTGCTCGACCAGCGCGCTTACCACCAGTCACTCAAAATCAGAGCAGCAGTTCCTTTGATGCAGGGTTTTAAGAGAAGGTGTACTAAAAAGTGTCTTTACAGAACTACAGACTGCTGGCCCGGTTTAGAGTGTGACAGCATGTCAGGCTTGTACGTCCCCTCTATTACAGATGCTTTGTCCCATGATCTCTTCTATTTATATTTAACAAGGACATCTAGATGCTTTTGCAGAAGAGGTGGGCTTTTTCATTTGGAAAGGTTACCGGAGGGGCCGTAGCCAGGAGACTGGGGTCAATAAAGAAGGTTTGGATGTTTTTATGTCCCCTGTCTGTCTGAAAGGCTGCAGCTCCTCTGGTTGGATGAGTCACTCACAAGGTTGCAGCAAAAAAATAATGTTGTCCTACTGCCACCTTGGGGTTACTGCAGGTATAAAGTTAAACTCAATCACTACTCCCCACAAAGTCACCCTATTAGAGCAAAACACGATTTGGGACTTTTTGTCTTTAAAAGATAAAATTCCACTGTGATATAATCTGTCAATAATTACAAATGAATTGCAATTGGATATTGAATTAACATTTAATATTTATTCAAAATAAAAAAAATTGTAGTTTCATTGATGTGTGCAGGACATTAATAATGAACTGCTTGTGTACTTTTGGTCTTTGGCTGTTCATTAGTTCATTAGTTTGGGTTCAACTTCCAGCTGAAGGAAGTCTAAACTCCAGATGTACTTTGATATATGAGACTAAAAAGCTCCTTCTTCTTTCCTCATTGTATTCGGGCATTTTAGGGGAATAAATGATTTTTGGAATTCTCAGGGGGAGAATTCTTATCCTTATCTACCACCATCAGCGGCCTCACCTTACTGATGTATTGGCGGCTGAATGGGAGCAAATCCCTGCAGATAGTCTCCCAGATAGTTAGGAAAGCCACAAGGAGGAAGCCTGTTTTTGCATCTTACTTATCCTCATGGTGGTGCTATGAAACGTTCAATCTCATATACAATGTGTGTGACATCGCCATGCCTGTGCATTTTGTTCGCATTGTCTCTATAATTTTGGCCACTTACTTCACTTTATATAAACTGTTCAGTTTGATTTGTTTTGTGGTGTACACACTTCTCATGTGCGTTCAAATGGAAGCTTCGGGGTGTGGACCGCAAATTAGATTCAGCTAGATGACCCATGTGTAACTGTTGCATATCTTTTCTTATTTCCTAATTAGTTCATTATTTTGCAAAAAATTCCTGCTTTGTACTCATTTAATGAAGCAAAAAAAAAACAAAAAAACATATGCCATAATCCTCGCTTATAGTTCATTTGCTTATTTGCTTTGCTTCCCGAGGAGAGATGCAAAACAACAACAACACACACTGATGGCAGACTCTCAAACACTCACAGGCAGAGATAAGATACACTTACACACAATGAACAGCTGTACATTGAGTTCCAGTGTGCAGCATCGGCCTTCTCTTATTTTGCCTCTTAGAGTCCAGCACCAGTTCTACCCGGACACCAGACAGTATAGCAGAGAATAGAGAATGAAGAGAAACACTCTGTGTGTGTGTGTGTGTGTGTGTGTGTGTGTGTGTGTGTATGTTTGCATGTGTATGCATGCACATGCACGTGTGTGTATATTCAATTCAGATTCAATTCAGAAGCTGTGACATCGAACTGTCAGTGAAGCCCAGAATTGCTGACAGGTAGCGCGCGCACACACACACACACACACACACACACACACACACACACACACACACACATACACTTGTAATTGAAAGCCATCACTTTGAGATTTTCTCCTCCACAGGGATTTGCACTCGTTGTCTGCAGCTCCAGGACTTCTCTTGTCTATTCTTTTTGATATTACGCCTCACCTGTAGATTACAGTGCTGGCTCTCTTGGTCTCTTTCCCTCTCTGTTATTGTTGCATATAACACACAAACTCCTCCTCATTCTTTGTTTCTATACATACACAAAAGCATATGCACACACACATATACGCACTTGCGCATAAAATATGCACTCTCACACTTAATTTAGCTGTGAAAAACGATGAAACACTAAACACCTACAGATTAATGGAGGACATTGTGACCCTTAAAATGAATCCAACCTTGTTGCCAGTGCAATGGCTACACTCTGACTTGCCGAGGTTTTTGTGACGCAAAAGTGTCTGTAGCTGATATGGAGATGTTGGGCTTTCAGAAGCAGTCACTTCATCGGTCTAACTACACTTTGATGTCCAAATCTTTTTCCCTTTTTCTTCCATTCTCCCTCTCTCTCAGCTATGAATAAACAGTGTATTTCATTCATTATGGATTAGTCTCTAAATTAGGTTAGCACATATTTAATCATTCATGTGGGCTCACTTCTTTGACTGGCCTCCTGAATCATTAATTAGGAGTTTTGGAGATGCTAATTTGTTCTATGATCCACATGAACATGTGAAAGTTGGATGAGCTGATGCCTGTTCTTATCTTCTGTGCTGTTTTTTTACCTGAACATAAAGTGTTTTTTGTATAGCACATCCAGCCAAGGAGTTGGTTGTCCACTCACCCACATCCACAAACAAATAGACTAGAGATCACGCTGCAATTTTGGAATATCTCCTTGATATTAAGGCACATGAACAGATAGAGGATATGAGATAAGAAGAGCTTATACCAAAAATTTCTAATGCGCACAAACATGCACATAAGCCCCTATTCATTTGTTGTTGTTTTTTTTTATTTATTTCCCTGTGGTGTAACAATAGAATACTTTTGATAAAGAAAAGCTCTGGAAGGTTTTTAAAGATAGGGCAGAATGCATATGAAAGACTAAAAAAAGTAACCATAGAGCTATTGCGTCCTGCTCACTGAACATACATATGCTAGCGTCTTTATGACACATGCATGAGTGATACCCAGATAAGAGACGAAGAAAGGCAAAGTTTCAAAGTTTGTGCTATTTCTATGCACGGTGTCAAATCAGAGCTGTGAGTGTGCTACTCCCAACTGTTACTATCTCTTCAAAACACTCACCATATTTCAGAGGCATGAGTTCGTATGACCAGGATTTCATTTAGCAACTCGTCTGTAACTTACATATTCCACAATTATTTTCGTTGAATATAGATATAACAGATCCACAGAATGGCTGGGACTGCCTGTCAACCTTGTAATTAGAAGTAATGGGCCCCTTTATGAAGACGTAATTTTTTTGTGAAGCTGCAACAGCTTTGATCATTTCACATGGAAGATTTCTATATGCATCTTTTTGATTTCAATCAAATCTGATTATATCCCTCCCACACAGTCCTGATGAATCAGATCCTTTGAGCTGGGACCACCAAATGTGACGGACAATCAACTCAGAAGTGAGCACATTTAGAAAATTAAATGAAGAAAACTTTACACATACATTCACGCCTATCTTTATTAATATCTGTATGCATTTAAAATAAAACAAGGAAGCTATATACATAACAGCTAATACTGTTATGTTAAATCCTGCAACAATTAATTTTCGCTTGTTTTTAATGTGGAAATGATTTTGTTGGAGCCGAATGCCATGGACCATCTGAGGGATTTACGTCCATGGTCATCTGCTGCTTGGTACTCTCCATTTGCTAAAGTGACCTGGTAATTCTATAGCCTGATCTGTGTAGTTATCTTCCCTCCTTCCCCCCTTGGCTCAAAGCCCAGCCCCCCTGTGTGTCCAGTTTCATAACAGTTTCTGTAGGAAGCAGCAGGTTATAGTTTTGATCTCTTCACACTTCTACCAAAGCCCCTATAAACAGTCTCTTTCAAATCAAATCATATTAAATTTATTTATGTAGCACCAAATCATAACACAGTTACATCAAAGCACTTAAAATATAGAACAGGTCTAGACCAAACTCTAGCTAGATTTATTTGAAGAGACCCAACAAATCGCTCAATGTAGAACTTTATGATTAACTGTAGTGTGAAAGAAAAAACTATTGTTCACATTGAAAAACTGAACTCTATCTCATATATATGAATCATCTTAGTGCAGTTTCTTTAATCCCAATTTCATGTTGCAGTCAATGTAATAAAATGTAATGATCAGTGGTGTCAAATGTAGTACTAAGATCAAACAAGGCAATTATTTTGGCCAACTGGTCGTTTGAAGCCGTTACAATATCATTGGTAGTATTTCCCAGTCCTGTTTCTGTGCTATGATGTACTCTAAATCCTGAAGAGTTGTTTTTTTTTTTAGCCAAGGTTTAACGATTGCAATCTTAAAAGTCTGTGGTAAAGAAATCAAATCAAATCAAATATATTTATATAGTGTCATGTTATGACACTATATAAAGTGATGAAGATATGTTAAGTTTTTGTCCTGTCAATGTTGTCCTGTGGCTTCCTGTTTTATTTTGATATCCTACTCTCCTATTGTTTCAGTAAACTTGCTCTTCCTCCTGTGTTTCCCACTGGTCTGATAGTTTACCCTTGATTGTTTCCACCTGTTTCCTATTACCTTGTGTGTGTGTGTATATAATCTGTGTTTCCCTTTGTCCTGTGCCAGTTCATCTTGTCATGTGAAGATTGTGAACTGTCAGTCCATGCCCCTTTTCATGTCGAGTCAAGTTTTGTATTCTTTGATACCTTGCTTGGGTTTTGTCACAGTTTTGCGTTATGTTATTTTGATACTTTGCCTTGCCTGTTTTCCTCGTCAGAGTGTTTTTTGTTGCAGTTTTACCTCCTAGTGAGTGATTTTCAGTTAATACTTAATAATAAAAAGATTGTTTATTTTGAAAATTTCTCTTGAGTCGTGCATTTGGGTTCAAATCCTTGTTCAGTCATGACATATAGTATGAAATCATAACAAAGTTACAACAAGGCACTTCACATAAGGAGCAGATCCAAACTGAACACTATATGGAGTTCTCAAAGAGACCCAAGATATCCTAAAGATAGTCAAATGGACTGGGTTATTTGATGGAAAAACGTCTTTAAATAGTCTGGTTGGCATTGGGTCTAGAAGACAAGTTGATGATTTAGATGATGAAACTATAGAAACTAGCCAGGAGAGATTTAAAGGTGAGAAAAATTCTAAATACCAAACAGGCATCAGGGCTGATTCAGTAGTCGTGTTTTACAATAGATCATCAGCCAGTTGTGGGTAGGAGCTGATCTTTTTTTCTTTTTCTTTAAATCCAGTGAATGACGAGGAATGAAGCACTACTGAATGATATCCACTGATCAATATGAAAGAGAGATTAGAACTCAGCTCTGGCCAAAGCTTCTATAAACGTACAAAATAACCATAAATCCTTAAGAGGAATGGGACTTTTCTGTCAAAGGATGTCACATGAAAACAACTAGTTCAAACTTCTGTAAGGGGCTCACACTCTGATCTAAAGGCAACTTTCTGCCCCTTGCTTTGTTTGTTGGCTCATGTTTTTTTATGTCTCTTCTCTGACTCAACTTGGGAGAAAATTACAGAGGGAGAGATTTGATATGGATAATTTTTTGTTAATCTTTTATCTTAATTATTCAGTTTCTTACATGAGCAACATTTTCAACGGCCTGACATCACTGGTAGATTTTTCCAAGGTCTAACACTTTCCCTTGGGAGGATGGGGAAATAAGGGGAAGTCTTCATCTAGTCCACTAGGTGACGACAATGCGCTGTTTATTTTCGAGAGATAACGTGAATTTAATTACAATTTGGACAAGAGATGTAATAATCTGAGGCACAGCGATTAAAGAACAACGCACAGCACCACTATAGAGAAAGTGTATTGGATGAGTACCCTGAACGATTCTATAATAATGTTCAGAGTATGAAATTGTACTCAAAGGAGATGCACATTTTGCCGTTAAAATGAATTCATACTCATGCAGGCTTTTGTTCAATTGGGTGTGTGGATAATGTTTTGGGAGAGGCAAAATAAACTTGACTCAAAATCTTCCCCCTTTTTTGCAATATGTTGTTTCTCTATTCCTTATAACAGTTACGTTAGAATGAATACATATATATTAATAAATGAATACACGAATGCACATGTATTAATGTAATTATGTATTCATGTTCTGGGATAATATACTTACAGAATAAAACACAACTATTAGGCTTTTATTTCACTTTATTCCAGTATAACATGATCCACATCTAATTACGTGCCTCTTTTGTGAACTCTGGTTATTATCATACGCGATGACGTTTCCCCCACAAGGCTTAACTATCGATCCCCGAGAAGTCGAACAAGAACCGGAAATGCAGCGTGAGAAAGAAAATGAGATGTTTGGTGTATGAAGTTTGTTAGCTAGTGTTAACTTGTGTTATTCATAGGGGAAGCAGATAAGACGAGGACTTTTCGAAGGAAGCGATTTCCTTCTGTCCTGTACCGTCTGAATTTGCCCAGTCCTGACGGACAAACCGACACTTTGCCCGACAACAGGAACAAACTGACAGGTAACGTCCACTCCAGCCAACGTTGAATAAATCGGAAAGCTAATGCTAACAGTAACTAACAAGTCTTGTACTTTTGCGTCACGTTTACCTGCTAAATGTAGATGTATTTAGATGGCCCCAGTACTAAAGAAACATTAACTGGAGTAGAATAAAGCTCGCGGCAGCCAGTTTGTAAATGTTTATCACAATAAAGCACCAGCACCAGCCTACGTCCGGCTGACAGGGGGGGGGGGGTCAAATCTGCCTGTTAAACGGACCAGCTCGTGTTCATGTTAGCTAACAGGACAGTTACATTTTACAATCATTTTCTTTTCAGTTTCGTTCAAACCCGTACAAGCTAACCGATTGTGCATTATGTTATACATTACACACATTGCATACATTGTGTATACATATAGATATACACATACACTGTATACATATACACTGTTTACGTGTTCACACCATTTAGCTGCTGAGATCGAGTACAGCTGAGTGGCACAGAAAACATCTCGTCTAAAGTCAAAGTTAATTGTTGCTCCCTCCTCAACAGGCCACCAGATCCATGAATCTCCATCTCGACGTTTGTTAATAATAGTCGAAATCTAATTATATGCAGATTTTCTTTCAAAGGGGGGGAAAAAAAGTCATTGAAGACGTTTTGCAGGCATTATTGAACTTGGTAAAACTGTGGCGGTGAAGAAGGAAAATGTGCCACACAATGGAGGTGAGAGTGCCAGAAGGGATTCTGCAGAACATCATCACTGTGCAGCCTCCAAGCTGGTTCACCCAGGCATTGGTGCCATACCTGCTTCAGTACTGATGAGACAGCTCACTCTCCCTATTCTATGAAGAAAAATATTTTCCTTTTATGATCATTGTGCCTTCAACTGGACTATGTTTGGTGCCACTTGTGATATATGACTAGAAACGCCAATTAGCTATGCAAACAGCTCACCCAAAAGAAGCGTCTTTATTTGAATGGTCTTTTATTGACTTGAAATCATTGTTGCGCTTTCATTTTATTTATTTTTTTTTTATTTTGATTAATTTTGTGCTTTGGTTTTATCCAGGATGGACCCAGCTCTTCTCAGGGAGAGGGAACTGTTCAAGAAGAGAGCTCTGTCCACTCCTGCTGTAGAGAAGAGACAGGCCTCCTCTGACTCTGGATCGCACAAGAAGAAGAAGCCGAAGGTTGACAAGGAGAGCTCCTCGGGGTCCAAACATAGTGTTGGTAAGTGAAGCAGACTGTTTTATAATGTATTACAACATGTTTAAATGTTACTGTAAATGGCCTATTTCTGTTGTTACAAGTGGGTTATACATAAACACTTCTGCTGTCACCATGTAACTTTGTAACACCATGTTGCTTTTCACTATCAATATGGATGCATCAATTCACATTTATAGAACTAATAGTTTGCTACAATATTATTGTGCTGGCTGAAGCAAAGCTATCAATAAGTATTAAGATGCGTTTTTCATTTAACTGGAATCACTTAAGTAAAAAAACAAAACATAGGTATCTTAAAGAAATGGACATGTATAACATAATTTCCAATGAATATTTAACTGTGGCAATTTTTTTTATGTAGCTGGAGTAGTACAACATCTCTGAATTACTGTAGATTTGGAGCAGGGACAAGTCTTGTTACTTGAATTTCTTGTAAGTTAGCCAACTCATAAACAGATATAAACTGGTACACAATTCAGTGAGAATTTATTAGGCATTTTGTAGTAAGGCATATTAAATTATACGCTGTGCCAATATAGCATGATAAAATACATCACTGTGCAGCAACCAAGTGTCATTCCTCATCAAATAATATTACAGTGCTACATGTTGACAGGACTGGTACAAAAACTACACATGAGCAGAGACATAAGCTTTTTACTCAAAGCAACAATGAAGTCCAACAAAGCTTGACCAGTATCTTGTTGCCTAGTAGACTCTCTTGGGGAAACATTTTCCAGCATATGTTGATGGTTCGTAGAAACTAATTTTTATGTGCAGTATGCATATGGGAGGTGTCTCTTAGCCACAGAACCTGTTTTTTAAACATAATTATGTTGAGGCTTTTTTGACCATTCAATATTATACTCCATGGAAAAAAAACTGAACAAAAAAGTCCATCTGTATTGAAATCAATTCTTCCTCTGTCTACATTAAGTGTTGTTTTTTTTTAGGTCACACTGTCAGTGAGAATTATGTCAGTGAGGTGCACTCTCTTTCTTCTAAATTATTAATTGACTGGTGTTAAATACGGCTTCCACTGTCTGCCCTCTGTGTTCAGCGGTAGTGAATGAGATGAGTGTGGACTCCCTCACAACTAGAATGAAAACTTATTAGAATCACCCCAACTCAGTAATAAAAAAAAAGAGCTCCCATCTCTCTTTTATACAGTGTTGTGTGACCTTGTCTCACCGCTCTGCATTTGCCAATCTGAACAATTGAACTACTATTTTGCAGTTTTTAAGAAGTCCTTTTCTCAGGGTCTCGGGGTCAGTGATGTGATATTGTCCAGCTTAGCGATGACACCAGAATTCCTGCAATTCCATTTCTTCATCATTCCTCTATACCACCTCAGTGTGGGATTCGGGTTCCTTGCAAATGCTGGTCATAAGTTTGCTGCAGCTTCCTGGCCCTTCCTCCTGCAACTGATGATGTGTCTTCTCTTTGGCACAACATCCACAGTCCAGTAGCTCATAGAGCACAGCCAAGGCAGCCAGGGAAAGGACAGTGAGGATGAAGAGCAGAAGGATAATGAAACATGCCACATTCCAGCCGTCATGGAATGGGTAGACTTCCTGGACCTGCAAGGATACAAGTGGGAGAGAGGCTGCCCCTGGGTACCCTGGAAGATCACTTGGATGTATAGTGGCAGTGATGTTGGCCATAGTTTCCCCTTCAAGGCAACAAAAACAGGCAGAGAGACAGATTGTTAATGTTTGCACTTGTGTTTCAGGGCATCGCTGCAATTTATTGTCAGCCAATTAGAGAATGATGGCAGTAATACTTGTTTCCATGGTGAGAGGGGGCTTAAAATACACCCCTCTCAACACCATATTATCTTGGATGGCCCTTCTTTTTAAATTTAATGTAATAAAAACAAAACATGTATGGTGCTAATGCGCTGTTCGAAAGCATCAGGGTTTCTTTTAGGTAATTAGCCATTATGTCATTATGGTAGTACTACACAGTCATAGAAGGTATCATGTTGTCACAAACTGTAGTGTCAGTATGTGCAAAATGAATACGAACACGAAAACTTTATTATCCACAAAGTGAAAATTTGTCTTTGCTTCCAACACTGACACATATGAACCATAGAGTCCGTGTCATGTAAGAAATAATCCTTCATTAAATGAAAACACAGTGTGTTATTTAAACGAAATGATATATTTGAAGAGTACAAACTTCATTGAGGCAATCTGTTTAAAACAAAAATAAGACTTAAAGGGCTGGTAGTTAAGACACTTGACATTACACTGTAGGATGCATATTGGCAGGCCACTGGTCTTTCCTGGGCTACCGTCTTGTTTCATCCATTTTCAGCCAACATCTACCATTTTAAATCTCCAGGGAACAGCATGCCAGAATATCTGCGCACGCACACACACATACACAGACGGGGCTCTACACAGGCAGACATCACCTACTGAGACGAAGGCAGCTGACCCAGATTACTTGAGTCAACCTCAGATAGGAGCTGAGAAAGAGAGCAGCATAAGTGCAATCATGCCTCTCTGTGGCATTCTTCCATCTTACAACTTTAATTGAACTGTGTAAATAAATTTATGGAAGTACAACCAAATGTGACAGTGCATTTCAGTGCAGTGGAGCAACATGGTGGCATAGTGGTTAGTGCCGTTGTCCCACAATAAGAAGGTCATGGGTTCAGTTCTTGGGCCTGGGGTCTTTCTGTGTGGAATTTCTATGTTCTATGTTCAAGTTTGTGTGGGTTTCCTCCCACTGTCCAAAGACATCGTGTACGGGTTAACTGGTGACTCTAAATTGTCCGTAGGTCTGTGTGAGAGAGCGAGTGGTTGTTTGTCTTCGTCTGTCTCTGTATGTTGGCTCTGTGATGGATTGATGACCTGTGCAGGGTGTACCCTGCCCGCACTCAATGTGAGCTGGGACTGACTCCTGCACCCCCCGTGACCCAGAAATGGATAAGCGGTAGAAGATGAATGGACGGATTTAAAGTGAGATGAATGCTCCTTTTGTGATTGTACCTTAGTTTTACGTGTTAACTGTCTCAAGAGCTCTCACATTTTCACCTCAGAACCAAAAGTGGCATTGGAAATATGAAGCCATGTAAGTCAATAGCTGTATTGATGCACTTACTTTTTGGGAAAAAAATGTCTATACAATATTTGTATTGTAAAGTTGGACATGCAGTTCAAATGTTATCTTACCCTAAATGAGCCCCGCCCCAGCCAAGCTCTTAAAGGTGCTGCTGGATTATATAGTGCTCTTTAGCTACACAGTGGTTGTCTTGGTAAACACACAAATGGCAAACGCACTTAAACAGTTTGAAAGCTCCTTGTTAGCTCCTTGTTGGCGCCTCAAAGCTACCCATCGCTTACTGATTACTCTTTAGAGCTGTAAATTTTGTACAGTCATGGATTTCCACAAACATCGTCCTATATGAGTATGCCCACAGATATAGAAACCCCCAGAGTTTACATATTCATTGGTACAGTAATGGGAAATGGAAAAATATTCCCCTACTGCGTAAGGATTTATAAATAGATCTGCTGCATTAAAGATGTATGATTTACAGAATAAATGCTGGAATCCTCATAGAAAAGCCATTAGCTATAGCAACAAATTGAGACCAATAACAGTTTGTAGCTTAAATAGCTGTGGAATGTTATGATCTGTTGATGTCTAGTATGCACACATTATTCTGAGGATGCTCTTCCAAAAAATCTGCACACTCACCTGTGTGTCTGGCTCAGTCTTTGGAAGATGCAAGTCAACAGATGCAGTCTCCTTTTTTTTTTGATGCTCCACCTATTGCTCTGTCACCTTCTCCTTCCCTCCTCCGTATTCACTCCTCAACCTGTTTTCCTTCCTAGCGCTCTCATACACTTCGAGCCGTTGCTTGTGCACTCGCCCGTTACCTCCGCCACTCCTTGCAGCTCTTCATGTCTCGGCTGAACAGCACGAGCTGCTTTCCATCATTGGCTCGCTTCTTTTAGCCCTGCCTCTGCACCATTCGTTCACCGGCCTGTCACAATTTCAGCGTCCTGCCCATAGTGCATCTCACAGCAACAGAAGCTCCTGCCTACATCATGAATCATTCATGATTCACTGTCTGTTTTCAGCTTTGATAGGCGGGTGCTGAGTCCAGACCTCAGACAGTCTCCGGGGGTGGGCGCGTTATTGAACTCCCAGCAGAGAATAGGACCAGCTGGCCAGATTTCAAATCACTCTTTATCAAATAATGCTCCTACGGTGCTTCAGCTGTATTTTTAGAATAATTTTGTTACATTGCAGGACAAAGCAAGTCCCTCCCCTATTCCTGTTCCTTTAGAAACACGCACAAATAAAAAGGGATACTAGATTATTTTGAGTAGATTCCCTACACACCTTTCAATTAATGTACTTAATACTGTCAGTCCATGTAAGTGATCCACTGATGCCAACCTTTACAATAAATGATGTGATGTTTAAAAAAATTGACCGAAGAGTTTTTGTTTTTCAGAGTCAACTAATGGCAACTTTAACATCAAGACAAGTTCCGGATATAAATTTGGATGTCTTGCCAAGATAGTCAATTATATGAAGGTAAGCCTCTGAAAATGAATCTTGTTCATGTACTGATCATTGAAGTTTTGGAGCCATTTTGAGTATCATGGGTATTGTTCCTCTCCAAATTTATTCAAGCTTTAATAGCTTAATTACTACATTTTAAGCTGTCATCTCCATCAAAGCTCTAGAAAACCTTGACTTGTTGTCTATTGTGTCAACTAAGTGAGTCAGCTGTGCACTCTGTAACATTTGGTCCTGGGTCTTTCTTTTGGTTCGTAAAAAGCTTGTTTATCGTACTGTGGCTCTGCAGAGAGGCAGTCAGCCTCTGTCACACTCACTGCCTGACTCAGCCTTCGCTGTAGAACTTGCACTCAATTTGGCAGATTTTCTTTGAATGTGTGCCTTTTGGTGCCATCTGTTGAATAGTTTAAGCCTGTTTTCAATACCTGGACGGTTGGATGAGAGGTGCAAAATCACTGTATCCAGTGGGCTCACATACTAACAGAAATCTATGATTAGGTATTGCTTGCATTTTAAAATAAACTTGGGAAGATTTTCTGTGATTTTGGACTCTGCATAGTTTTTTCTTCATTTATGTTCATGTTCTTCTCTGACCTTAATTGTCAGACAAGGCATCAGAATGGTGACACACACTTCTTGACCTTAGATGAGATTCTGGATGAGACCAAACTTCTTGACATCAGCATGAAACAGAAGCAGTGGCTCATGACTGAGGTATGTTTGTTTGTGTGTGTGTGTATTATTATTTTTTTTTTTAATCATCTGCAGTACACATCCTTTTCCAACACCATCACACCAACGTCTGCTACTGCTGAAATCCACGAATACTTGATTTCATCCACACTCAGCTTTATACAGATATAGACCACTGGTAGATTTTTCTTCTATCACATCATCCTGTTTGTTGCAAAGACAGGAGACAACTGAGTGATCATGCTGATGACACACCAAACAACATTCAGTTCGTTGTATCTGCTTTTAGTAATAGAAATGACATGAATGAATAGTATGCAGCTGAAAATTGTTTGAAAGTTTGTTAGATTTATTTTTCATGTCTTTATATTTTTATATGCTAGTTTTGTTTTTGTTTTTTTTTTTAGTTTGTTTGCAATACACAGAGTAATGAAATTAATAGTTATGCAAATTTTTGTGTATCTGGTCTACTTCAAATTTACTGTTTTAACCTATACTGTCAATCTCTCTGCCAATATCACAATGTCAGGCCTTGGTCAATAATCCAAAAATTGAGGTTCGGGATGGGACATATGGCTTCAAGCCCAAGTACAATCTGAAGGACAAGAAAGCCTTAATGAGGCTGCTGGACAAACATGACCAGCTGGGCTTGGGAGGAGTGCTGCTGGACGACGTTGAGGAGGGGCTGCCCAACTCAGCAAAGGCCATCAAGGTATCAGCAAATACAATTTACACTAATGCACACCTCATCTAATGCACACTATTCATTATATTGATTAGTGGAAAGGAAGTGCACTTTTGTCTAACACATTGATGTATTGGCAGAGAAATTAGCTTGTGTTTTTTTTTTTTTCCTTGCAGGCATTGGGTGATCAGATAATCTTTGTGACAAGACCAGACAAGAAGAAGATCCTGTTCTACAATGACAAACACTGCCAGTTTAGCGTAGATGAAGGTGAGAGTTAATCAGCTTTGTCAGTTGTGATGCAGCTCACTCTTTCTGTGTTGGTATCTTCTTGGTTGGCTCTGTCTGTTAATGATTCTGCTGCTGGTCTGGATAAGTGATTACCTTTTCATCAAATCCTCAGATGAAAGGCCTTCTAATTGTGTTTTAATGAACAAGAGGACACAAAATAAACTCAGGGCTTCTTTTTATTCCCTCACACTATCTAAAAATGTGCAAAGTAATAATCAGCTTTTTGGCCTCATTGTAGAAAAAACAGAATACAAATGTATCCTAAATCTTGAGCAATCATAATGACTCTGCTTCTGTTTCAATGCACAAACAAAGCACATTATGATATTAATCTTGTCTCTTTACTGCAGGCCTGCGCTTTGGTTTTCTGTTATCTCATATTTTTCCCAATCATGAAATGTCATATCTCTAGTTCCTTGATCATTGTATTCCTGTTTCAAAAGTTTCTCTGTGTATTGCAGAATTTCAGAAGCTGTGGAGGAGCGTTCCAGTTGATTCCATAGATGAAGAGAAGATTGAAGAGTACTTGAAAAAACAAGGCATCTCTTCCATGCAAGAAACAGGACCAAAGAAAGTGGTCAGTGTCTCTTGGTCTCCAATCTGCTTGTTTTTTTTTTTTGTTTTGTTTTGTTTTAACTTTCCAAGTTTATATAAACGCCATCTTATGTACTTTCATAAAAAACAAAAGCTTTAACATTTAACTTTGATATTTTTTCTTAGTCGGACATGTGTTATCATAATCGGTGCTGATTATGTTTACATACTTCCTGCAGTTACCGGTTCAAAAGAGGAAGAAGCAAGGTGGGCAGAGGAAGAGGCACTTCAAGACTCACAACAACCATTTGGCAGGAGTGCTGGAGGATTATTCAGATGGGGTTCCTGGAAAGAAGTGAAGTCCCTTCCTCTCAAAGCTACCTGCTCTCAGAGGAGCAAGGAATCTGTAAATCATAAATGGCTGTGGAGGGAGACTTTAGCCACTTTACAATACAAAGACTTTGAATGGGTGTCTGTCATGGTAAACTAGCTTCTTTTTGAATACAACCAGTGCTGTGGACTCCTTTTCAGTTTGTTTATTAATCAGTGATGTCTGAAGGACGCTGGAGGTTATTGCGATTCATTAAAGGCAGTGAAGATGACCATCCTTGAAAGTGGACACTGCAGCCTGACCATTAAAATTTAACTAGGTTGAGGTGTGTAAATACTTTTTTCTTCATTTGGTGTATTACAAAGAGGCGTGTAAAAGCTTCATAAAAGAGGACAGTAATCCTCATAGCAGCCTTGACATTTTTATGTTGTGCAGTGAAACGCATTGCCATCCCATCCAGCATGAATCATCTTGGACATTTCTTCGTGTGAAATTTCTAAATATTTAATTTCTTTTATTTTGCAGCAACATGGCATAGTGATTTAAATACTAATTTTTGGAACTTATTTTAATAAATTACACTGTTACAGGATGCTTCCTTGTTGGTTGATTTATATGCAAGGTGACCACACTTTTTAAGAAACAATGTGAAATACACTGAAAATCCTCTGAATCCTTAAGAAATAATAACTTCCTGGATCAAAAATTTGTAGGTTATTTAATTAATAATAGAAAAGAGTACATCAGCACACTGAGATAAAATGAATATGCTTTATCATCTGTTGCTGTTAGAGTAGCAAATATTTATCAGTAAGAGAGAAAAAAATACTGATGAAGCAATGTACATATATAATTATATACAGCCATGCTTCCCCCCAAAAGATTTAATTACATATGGGTTTGCAAGCCATTAATAACTCAATTAAAAAAAAATGTGGTGCTAAATTTTAGCTAGCAGCGTGGCCTGCTTTGACAGTTTTCTTTAAATGGTGGTAGTTTGGCAAAATCTTCATCAAAAAGTCAAGCTGAAGAGTCTGCGGCTGTGAAGACAACAAAAAAAGTGTCTTAAGCATTATTAATGATTAAATAACATATCACCAAGCACAAACATAATTTTGTCTTATGATGTTCTGTTGGGCACATTTATAGTATGCACCCATTTAAACCCACTGTATATGTGAAATACAGAAATCTAACTGCCTGAATAGGCTATGGAGGAAAATGCACGATGTAAATGTAAAGCTCAAATGAATTATGGTACAGCTTGTGAAAGTAATGGTGCCCTGAGCCCCACTGTGCTTCCTCACATGTAGACTTAAGCAGCAATCTATATATTCTCATGAGATCAGTTTGAGTTTACTGCAAACTATTTTGAGTTCTGTGTTGCAAAACCTAAGGCCTGTGCCTGGCATGTGTTGGCCTCAATTTATGCTTTACATGGTTACAGACCAGACCTGATGCTACAAATGAAAGACTTAAGGTCAACTAATAACAGACATTTATGCTGTTGTGGCAAGCAGATCGATATAAAATGCATATTCACATACGGCAATATATTTCTTGGATAATTTCATGACTTGTAAGAAATTATATGAACAAAATCAAGTTATTCAATATCTTAACACACCATCACAAACTTAAACTTCCACAGAGCTGAATCCTCCCCTCTCAAACATTTCAATTGCCCACCTGTGAGTATGAATTCAAGAGGAATTATTTGGTTTTGAAGCTGAGAAGCTTATCACAAGCATGGAGTCCCCGCTGAGGTACACCTCAAATCATCACATGCACATCAATCAATCAATACCTGTGGTCTCTCCGTCTGAACCCGTCTCATACACCCAGAGCCATAGATGACGGTGTTCTCAGGTATGACCTCGCATGTGTTGACCTGACAGAAGGCTCCAATGATGCAGCCGCTGGTGAGGATCACATTCCTACCAACGTCGGCTGGAACACAAAGTAGATATTTGGTACAGTTAGTGACTGTCTTCACTCTAACACTCCAGCAGTTCTTACATATGTGGGCTTTACCCCCCCCCCCAAAAAAAAAAAACAAAACAAAACAAAAAAAAAAAACTAACAAACATACACACATAAAGACAGATCCTCCTACCTTTAGATTCTATCACATTGTTGTCCCCAATCTTAAGGGCTTGTGAGACTGAAAATTGTCTGTTAAGGGCAAATTGTGGTGTTGGTAGTTAGTAATGATCTAACTCAAATGATATCACTCGACTTAAAGAATGAGAAAGGTGAGGCTAGTGAAAAGGATACCGCAGCCAACTTCAAATACATTGTTGATACCAATAGTCATCGTCTTGGGTTCAAGCTCAGATTCTGGTGTGATGTTTTCTGGGTAACTGCGAAGTAAAACACTTCAGTTAGTATTTTCCATGATGCAGGCAAGACCTTCATTACAAAACTGAGTGCAGGCCAAACGTAAAGGTGGATAATTGAGTAGTGATGTACATTTTATATGATACAATGAATGACAGGGAACTTGACATTACCTATTGATAATCAGCGCTTGCTCCTCGATCAGATTGCCTTCTCCAATCACTATGGGTCCCGCTTCTGCAATAATACGAGCTTTCGGGTGGACCACTGTCCTTGGGCCTGAGACATCAGGCGGAGAGGTTAAAATGTATAGTTAACTGCACCCGTATGTGGTAAATCTATAAAGCTTTAAGCTTTAAGTCTGACCCGCTCAGGGGTTTAAAAACAAGCAGGTTTTCTTAACTTAGTGATGTTTACTGGGTATTGATGAAAAGAGAAGCATCTTACCAATGGTGACATCCCCTCTGATTTCACTTTCAACACAAACTACAGCTCCAGCGGCTATCTTGACGCTGCCAAACAGAAAAACAGCGGAGTGTTAGCCAGCGTTGCTAACTCGCCACTTTGATAAGCCTTCTGACCTAGTTAGCAGTAAAACTTCTTGCGGTTAATTTGCCATTATGCTTTAATAGCATTACTCTTTGGTGACAAAATGATCTATTCTTTGTAGGTAAATATTTACATTACCTTTTCTGGGCATTTTGCTTATCTGCCATTGTTGTAAGCGAAGTCTGATGGGAGGCGCCGCCGATTCTCTCGGCTATCGATTTCGGATCCTTGCTATGACAACTTTTGCGCATGCGCAATTCGGCAAATGAAAAGGGAGCTAGTGATTGATAAACCTTCCTTATTTCATGATGATGATGATAATGATGATGATGATTATTATTATTATAAGGTGAAACGCCTTTAAAGACATATAGGACTTTAATTGATAAATTGTAGAAAGGCGTTACCATAGTAACAGACGCTGTAGTCGCCATGTTCAATGCCATTCAGTAGCGATTCAGTTATATTAAGACGTTATCTTTATGCGTATCCCTCATCTGTATGTCTGCATCTTGGAAATTTGTTTAACCACTAAACATAAACTGCTTCTGAAAAAGAAAAACACCACCAAGATAACATGCAGAAGCCACGGACATAAAATAAGGGAAAACTATTTTTGACGCCAACATGTCCAATGCAACATATATAAACGATAAACGTAAAATCAAAATATGTGAACTGAAACCAAAGTTGGGATCAGTCAGGTGATTTTGGTCTTAAGGTCGTCAGTACTGTACTTTGCCCCTTCTCGGTTCCTGTACCATGCCAAAAGTACGGAGGATCGGAAGTAGAATTTATTATGGCAAAAGGAAGACGAAAGAATAACAGACATTCAGTCGCGGTGAAGAAACAAACAGAGCAGACAGAAAACACACAAGCTGATGAATATATGTTCCCTCTCGCTGCCGTTGCTCTGGTCGTAGGTGTTTTCGCGGCACCGCTGGCGGCTGAAATGTCTACATGTAAGTACGCCATACTGTTGACATGAACAACTACAAACCAACAGGACAGGCAGCGACGGCTAGCAACCTTAGCAAGTACCCAAAGTAAAGAAAGCATTTCATTACAAAACCCATGTTTGTTAATATCGCACAGCAGCAACAGTGGGGACTTTGGTCGACCATAACGGGACTGACGGCTGCATATTTGAATGTTTTTGGATATATAAAGTAGTCAGGAGCTAGCTGTGGGCTGGAGGGAACAGTTAGCAGTCCAAGGATGACCCCCAGTCGTTTGAATTTCCCTCCCAGGGAGGTATTTTGCGGATTAATCCAGCATGTGACTGTGGGGCTCTGCAGCTTTAACTTCAGCCCTCTCACATGCTTCTTTCCCCTTCATCACACCCTCCATAGCTAGCCGACTAGCATAGTTAGACTTTCCCTCCCCGGCTAGGATATTTAGCCGGCGCGCAGTTCACTTCAGTGCGGACTGTCCAACTCGCTGTGGACAGCTGGGAGCTATAAGGTTTGTGTAAAGTTACAGAAAGCTGGCTGATTTAACTTAGCTTTTACAACGTCGATTGAAAAAGTGCAGCCTCTCTGCCTTGTGCTTCCTCTTTGTCCACACGGAGATTAATATACGTCGGTGGTTTTATGCTGCAGATGTAAACATGTTGCTGTGGGATGATTGTAGAAATACTGTCTGTGGGTCGGGTGTGGTCAGCCACGGGAACATTATCAACTGTCAGACTTTTCTTTCTGTACAACAAATGGACTGGGTGAAGAATTTCAACTGATGTTTTCTTTATTTCCAGTGGGCTTTTCGCATCATAAACAGAGAGCCCTGAAGATGGATGAGGCACATTTGACAGTCAACAATGACCTGAGCACTGATGTGGTGGTGTCCTGGACATCCCAGCACTGCTACCAGGTAGGTCCACATACATCATTCATTCCCACTGCCATCAGAGTTTACAATTCCTTAACAATTTCCATCCAGGGATTAATACAGTATTTTTGATTATGATCAAAATGAACTTGCAGTAGATTTTCTTGGATCTGCGTCTTCCTTGGAACAAAGAGGATGATGATGTTCTGATGTCAACCTTTGTTTCTTGTGTAACAGTGTTTATACCAACAGCTGGGGGTAGTCCCTGCTGCGCCCAGTCCTGGGAAGCCAAACTCAGTTGACTTTGTTGTGAGCACACAGCATGAAATTACACTTCAACTCAACAGCACGCCTGATACCCTGGAGCTATGCATGTGAGTGTGTGTGCAAAAGTTTACCTGTCAAACAGGGGGAGCTGTTTTTGACAGAGTAAATAAAATGTCTTACTTTATTTATCAAAACAAACATTTAACTGAATAGAAAATCAAAGCGAATTTGATGATATGGTCACACATAGCAGTACACAAGTGCCTATTATGAAGGAAGAGATGAATCTGATATTTGAGGGGCTTCACGGAGCACTCACAGTAATGCTTATCATGTGAGATGCTGTGGAAAAGACATATTTGCAGAGAACTAGTGTGAAGTTCAGCTTTTTCACAGGCACAATTCATTCATTCATTCATTCATATTCTACCGCTTATCCGTTACTGGGTCGCCGAGGGTGCTGGAACAACCACTCACACTCAGGTCTACGGACAATTTAGAGTCACCACTTAACCTAAACATGCATGTTTTTGCATGGTGAGAGCAAACCCATGCAAGCACGGGGAGAGCATATGCAAACAGAAAGGGCCCCAGGACCGGGAACTGAACCAACAGGGCCAACAGGGCCAACAGTGCTAACCACTATGCCACCATCCTGCCCCCATTTTCATAGGCATAATGTCTTTCATATAGATGAGTGCAGTGTGTCAGCTGGCCATCCTTTTACATTGCTAAATAACAGTCTACAAGTACTCAAATAAAGATTCATGGGTGTGTGTTTATACATTGATCAGTGTGGCTGCTTTGATATGTAATTAACATGCTGTCTTTAATGTCCAGGGTTCCATTTCATTTTGGGGAGCATGGAAACTACTCTTTGTGGGTAAAAAATATAAATGATTCGTCGGTGGTCGACTGTTCTGTTGTGACCAAAGTGGAGCCCATCAACAGCTATATACGTGAGTCTCATACACACAAAAACATTCATAAGCATGTGTGGCATGGACATGTCATGGAGCTGTTATGATGTTATATTCAGACTGAGGCATTGAACGCTACTTTCATGGATGTCTCTCTGTTTTCACAGCAATATTGGTGGCTTTTGCTGTCTTTGCTGGACTGGCCATACTGTTTGTCACTGGAAGAACGTTATTTGGGTAATCAAATTTTATAGTTTTATCGTAAACTGTTGCAACAAGTATACACAAATTATGTAAAATCTATTAATAATAAAGTCCTTTTTTAGCAGCTTAATTTCTTTAGAGCTGAATTGATGGTGTATGTGTTGCATTGCTGACCCTAATAATAACTTTATGTGGATTAATATGATGCTGTATTGCTTTTTTTTTTTTTTTTTTATCAACTATGTCTGGTATTTGGACTTCACTCGTGTTATGCTATTACTCCTAACATTCATGATCATTTTCTTGTTCAGTCTAAATATAGTGAGGAATTTTCTTCTACGGATTGGTGGTTCCATGGAGACTGAAAGACTCATCAACTCTGTGAGTGTTTCTGTAGGAACATTTTCTTTACAGCAAAATCAGTATACAAATAACAGCAAAAGAGGTAGATGTATGATAGTACAATTTTAAATGAGTCACTCATTAAATGAGTTTTAAATCGAATAAAGTTAACATTTAACTTTACTTCCACCATCCAGGAACTGGGCTCTCCTGGCAGGACAGTGACATTAATTACTGACAACATCCTCCCTCCCCCACCCAGCGCCAGCAAGAGGCTGCGATCACTGGACACATTCAGAGGGTAGCCCACCAACACTTACCCCTGAAGTTCATCTTGCTTAGGGATATGTGTTATCTAAGTTGTCTCATGGTCTCATGTGTAGTTGGTCTATATTATGTGAAAATTGGTGTGACATTTAATCAGCACTGATATTGTCAGTAATGAGCCCATGCTAATGATAATAACATCTTTCAGTGCATCTAAGGTGTACCATTCTTTTCGATAACTTCTAAAGTGTCGTGTTTACAAGTGTTAATGTCTTTCAGTCATGTTATTAATGTTTTCTCATTTTCCTGTCAGCATTTCTTTAGTTATTATGGTGTTTGTGAACTACGGAGGGGGCCGATACTGGTTCTTCAGACACGAAAGCTGGAATGGTGAGTTCTAAAGTGATTATTTCATTATTTTCTGGTTTTTATTCCATGTCTTTCATAATTCACAGGTCTTTGTAATATGCCATATTTGCCTTGCTCTTGTATTTGATTTTGAAGCCTGTGTTTTTCAATTATCTCCTTATAGGCCTGACTGTTGCAGATCTGGTCTTCCCATGGTAAGCTCAGATCAAAATTTCCTCAACAGATTCAAAAGCAGCATGCCTTAGATCTACAGGCTAGAATTATAAAAAGAATTATATATGACTGCTTTTTACATCCACTCACACATTGAAGTAATAAAGCCTGCAAGAATCACAGGCTCACTGAACTGTATTCTACTTTGGAATTTGCACAAAAAATAAAGTTTAAAATAGATTTATTGTCATTTGGATGTTTGCCAATGAAAAAAAGAAATGTTTTCTCAGGTCAGTGTGCAATATAACAAGTCAAAAACAAGCTATAAAAGGATGTATTACACTTAGTCCTCTACTGAGTGAAAGTGCATTTAAGACACATGCAACATCTGAGTAGAAGCTGCGATTAAGCCCTGTTGTTCTGGTCTTAATGCTATGCATCCTATTCCCCGAGGGGAGTGGGAGTGAACTACTCCTGCAACTACTGATAGAGATTCTTTGTGTAGCATGCATGTGAATAGCGTGTACAGCAGGGGGCTCTGGACACATCATTTTGGGGAGCCACTAAGGTGTTCAACAAGGTGTTGCAACTGGATATTAGGATCCTTTACTTCTTTCTAAAACAAAGTGCTTCTTGTTTATGTTCCTAGTATCATGGTCCTGGATTGCAATAGAAGATTGAGCCTTCTGTATTAGGATTTAGAAATGGTCTCCTCTGTGCCGAAAAAAAAAAAAAAAATGATTTCAACAACCCATAATAAGAAACTTTGTCAAATCCCTTGTTTTCACAAAAATGGTAATGCAACATCTTGTAATCCAAATGAACTTCACTAAATTTCCTCTTCACTCTGTTTTTTCCCCACATTATTTTTGTCTTTTTTCCATCAGGTTTGTGTTTATAATGGGGACATCTATTGCACTGTCAATCAACTCCCTTCTGCGAGCACGTTCAACTCGCTTTTCGGTGCTGAGAAAAGTTGTGTGGAGGAGCGTGCAGCTTTTCGCCATCGGTGTCTTCATTATCAACCCAAACTACTGCCAGGGGCCACGTGAGTACTAATGCACTTAGACGATGACACCCTGTTCTACAAAGTGTGAGCATATCTGGTAATGTCTCTTTCTGTTTCTTAAATTGATTTCGGGCTGTTTGATTGCCATTGCACTCAGTACTCGCATTTCATTGTCATCCACTCCGCAGTATCATGGGACAACCTGCGCATCCCAGGTGTGTTGCAGCGTCTGGCCTGGTCGTACTTGATCGTAGCTTGCTTGGATCTTATGGTGGCACGAGACAACCTTGACATCCTTCCGACGGTCAGCCAACAGCTAAATTTTATGCTCCTCCTTTCTAAAACTTAATATTCAAGAAAAATAAAGTGACCATATTTTTTGTAACTATGTAAAAGCACAGAATCATTCTCAGTGTAGTTTCTAGGTTATTTATTATGATAAATGTGCTTATGCTAAATATATTTTGAACAAGAACAGAATTGTTTCATTTAGGACTGACTATGTTACCCAGGATGCTTGGTGGTCTCCTGTCATCGACATCTTGCTGTCCTGGCCAGCATGGCTGTGTGTGCTTCTCTTAGAAATCCTGTGGTTATATCTTACTTTCCAACTTCCTGTACCTGATTGCCCAACGTAAGTCCAGCAGGTCATGTTTGTCTTTTTCCGTATTTGTGTCATATGTCTTTGGTCTTTTGTGTGTGTCTGTATTTCTATAACAAAGTGAAATATAATGACAATTTAGTCTGATGATTAGGCCATGTTTCACTCGTATACATCAGTAACTGATTTCCAACATTTTACTTTTTAGAGTTGATTAATTTTTTTTCTAATGATTGTAAGTGAAATTTCCTAGTTGATTTTACTCACAAATTATCATATTCAATGTATCTTGAATAATCCATGTTTAATTGAAAATGCAGAAATCCAAGCTGCTACAATTCATTCCAAATCCCCATTTGAACAAATGTATTGCTTATTATTAAACTCTAATCTCGCTCTCAGTTACTGTCGTAATATATTATTATAATACTGACCTCACCTCACTTCTCCGAACAGAGGCTACCTGGGTCCAGGTGGGATCGGAGACATGGGACTATACCCTAACTGCACCGGTGGAGCTGCTGGTTTCATTGACCGTTGGCTGCTGGGAGAAAACCATATTTACCAGACGCCCTCGTCACGGGTTAGTAACCAGCAAAACAGCCCAAAAATAACAGCAGCACACATATTCAGTCTTTTTATAACCTGGGATGTTAAGCTTGGGCTTACATATCAGGTTTCTCTCTCACAGGCCTTCACACATTTTCTAAGCCCAACCATGTTGGCATGACAAGGTGATGCAAGACTAGACTGTGTCAGAACTTCAGCATAATTTCCAAAAATTCACTTTTGTTTTTTATTTCACTTAAGGTGATTTATGCAACTCACGTGCCATTTGATCCAGAAGGTGTTCTCGGCAGCATCAACTCTATCCTCATGGCTTTTCTTGGATTGCAGGTTTGTAATATGAATTAATGAACTGGTTGTCTTTTTCTATCTATCTATTGCTTCTACTCAAAGTTCAATGTCAAAATGAATCATAGTGCTGCTTATTGGAAAACCAAAGGGATTCAAATGCTGGCTTAAATCTTTGATTCTGATTATTTGTCCACAGGCAGGAAAAATTATCTTACACTACAGGGATCTCCACACAAGTATAATATCAAGGTTCCTCATGTGGGGTTTCGTATTGGTAAGCACAGTAACTTTTTATGTGTCATGCCTCTCCAGTGTGTACAAATATGTGAATTTGTCATTAATTCTGAGTGTGTTAAATTACTGTCTGAGCCAATTTTGCCTTTCCTCAGTGTTCCCCTTCATTATATAATACTACCTCTTGTATCACACAGGGAGCAATATCTGCACTTCTGACCAAGTGTTCCACAGACCAGGGTTTCATTCCTGTAAACAAGAACCTCTGGTAAAGTTGTCTAATATGTCTTTTAAGATGGAGCAAGGTTTGCTCTGCATTTCCTTTTTAACTAGCTGCTCGGTTTTTGGGAAAGGTGGTGCAAAGACCAGATTTTTACCTGCTATTTTACGGCCTGTAGTATAATGCCTGTGTTATTGGTATTTGGTTTGGTGATTTTTGTTTTTTAGACAACAATGCTTTAAAGTTTTTAAAAAGAGACACAATATCTGTTGAAGATTTCCAAATTTGCATTTCATTTCTGGCCAGTCACCTACATCAAAATATTAGGCACACGTTTCATCAGAAAATGCAGTAAATCAGTGTAGCTAGATTAATTTAAGATTAAGAAATATGCTTTTACCCTTTAGTGATAACCCATGTGAACAATGTGCTTCAAAGTACTCGAGGAGAGATGTTTTGCATTATATGAAAGTAGCTTTGTTAAGATCTCCAGACAAACATAAAAACCCCAAACTACAGGGATATGTTCGAGAAATGTGTTTTTGGAGGAAATTAAAACTACAATGATATGCGTGTTTCTGCCTATTTTTCTTCCAGGTCTCTGTCCTATGTGACAACACTGGCCTGTTTTGCTTTTGTGCTACTAGTTCTGGTCTACTACACAGTGGATGTGAAAAAGTGGTGGTCTGGTGCACCTTTCTACTATCCTGGTGAGAACCATTATTAGACACAAAGAGTTGAGCTAGTGGACAATTTTAGGATTGTGTTTTACAAAATTTCTATTCAATTTGTATTTGAGCTTGATTATGGATCAAGACAGCAGGGTCTTGTAAAAAATATAGTTAAATATCAGCACTTGATTAAATTAGTAGGTCTACAAATCAACTGCACAAAAATGTAGTATACACCAATGTTCCAGCTGTAAATTATGTCTAAATTTATCTGTAATAATCCTGACCTTTAAACTACCCTAACTACTACAGGTATGAATTCCATCCTTGTGTATGTGGGCCATGAAGTGTTGGAGGAGTACTTCCCTTTCCGTTGGCACATGGCCAACAGCCAATCCCATGCTGAACACCTCACCCAGAACCTTGTGGCTACATCCTGTTGGGTGTTCATCTCCTATGTTCTCTACAGAAAGAAGGTTTTTTGGAAAATTTAGAAGAGGGCCTCCTTAAATGATGGGGGTTCAGAAGATAATAGCAGAGGACATTGTTCACATCTGAATTGCTGGAATTATAATGTGACAGCAGTTGGAAGGTGGAAAAAAGAGACTGATTTATTTTTTTTAAATCTTTGATTGTTTTCTGTCTCTGAACATATAAGAGTTTCTTATTTCAATTGCACCTTTTTTTTTTACAAATTGTTTTTAATCAATTACTTGTAGTGACATCAATGTTTAAAGACTTCTAAACATCTTCAGATATGAAGCAGGTAATTCCTGCCAAATATTTCCACTGACTCAGGAATAACTTGTTCAAGAATATAACCAGCTGTTTATATGTGCGGGTTTCTGTCCTTATCATGTATCCTAGAATACATCAGAAAGATGTAGTGGTTTAACAAGTTGCTGTTAACTTCCCCTTGGGAGAATCCCAGTTGCCATCTTAAGTACTGCTACATTACGCTGAAAGCTGAAGTGGGTTTTTGTGAAACTTACTTTTCAAGCATAAAAGAAATACTACCAAAAATGTATTACTCTTGTAGTTTTCACTGCACAAAAGATGGTGGGGTAAACATGAAAACAAAAGACAGCATTGAGTTTTTAAAATAAGAATATTCACTATCTATATTAATTTAAAATTGTCTGTTACCATGGTGTGTTCTGTATTTGCAATCAACCCTTCCCAGTTGTGTGATTGTATGATTTCATTTGAGGAAGTACAGGAAGGCATGTCAGATGACAATTCACACACTTCCTTGCATTTTTGTTAAATGCATGTTTGTCAATTTGAATATGTTTGCAAAAGAGAACACAAAATTGTCTTTTTGTTTTGTTTTCCTTTTTTCCCCCCCATTGGCAGAAAATTATTTATCTTTGTCCTACCAAAATTTTGCTACTTTGAAGAGTCACGTTTGTACATCCACGTTAAATGTGTCATGAAATTCCATAAGGAATTCCACTGTATACATGTACAGAAGGTTTACATGCACATTATGTAGTTGGATGTAAGTTTATTAGGTACACCTAACTAAAACTAATGCACTCAAGACAACCACAAATTGCAGCCTCCATAAAGCTACATCAACGCCTCCCCACAACAGCAAACTATTTTTCAACACAAACTGAATGTTGTGACCATCCAGACGGGAGGATTTATGGTTGGATGGTATCCTTTTACTTGCTATTAGTTTATGTGTCCCTAAAGAACTCCCAGCTGAATATACGATGCCCTTTAAGCAATCGGCAGTTATTATAAGTTATACTGCTCCTAATGGGTGTTGTAGGATCACAAGTAAAAAAATTTTTACAGTATTTTTTTCACATTCACCATTTAACATGCAGAACGTTTTTACATTAAATCTTATTGCACAACATCACTGCTGTTTTTTTTTTTATTTGAGATTCCTTTTTTTTTTTTTTTTAATTCCGTTTTGTGGCCATGTTTTTCTGTTCAGCCTTTAAGCCTTGTTAAAAAAAAAAAAAAAAAAAAAAAAGCTGGGGGGGGGGACATTTAATATCTCTAACTGTTACAGATCATGTGATACTTGTTGCTCTTATTGTATGTTTTGTCTCTGCGGTGTAGAAAGGCGTAGTTTGCATTATTACTCAATAAGGCGTGGGAATTGAGTTACAGTGCGGTTACCTTGTGGGAACAAAAAAAAAAAAAAGAAAAGTTGTGAGGGTCCCTCATATTCTCGCGATACAGTAGGAATGGCTCCATTCGTGTCTATTGTGAGAGTTTTTTCGCTCTCGCGCGACCTTGTAACTTTCCCACGCCTGTTGTTTTGGCGTCTGCCCTCTTGCCCCTCCTTCCCTCTCCTTCTCACCCCTTTGCCCCGACACACCTCCACCCCCCACCGTCATTTCTGCCCTTTCCACCCTGCTTCTTATGTCGTGCCGGCGGTTCCACTGAAGGGGGCTGTAGGAGGGATCTCGCGATTGTTGGGATTTTTTTTTTTCTTTTTCTGGGGGGGGGGGGGGGCAGAGTTAATCGGAAGATGGCGCCCGTTGTTACGGGGTAAGTGGTCAAAGCATAATGTTATTTAAAAAGTTTTGTCCCCTCTGGGTGAATGGCTTGCCGCTCAGTGTTGGGTCTTTATTTGTATTTTTTTTTTCTGAATGATGTGTGTCGGTGTCGGTCCCGCCGCCGCTGTCCGGGGCTCGATGTGGGGTCTGTTGCGCCTCAGCTATTCTCCATAGTGTCGCTGGGTCTCTCTGCCGTTTGCCGAGCTGTCGGCAGATGTTAAACCTGTTACAAACTGTTTCCGAAACTTTTTGTCATTCAGCAGTTTTGCATCTGGGCTCGACATTTTGCACTTTTGTGTCTGTTTAATTTCTGTTTCTGCAGGTTGGGTAAAGAAGTCATGTAACGTCCTCACAAACTCATCAGGCTGCAACATTGTTACATTGAAGCCATAGCAGTCACGTTTTGGACTTAAAGATGGGAGGAAATGAAATCAAACTAGTGAATTAATGCCCTCCAGGCCTTAAGTAATTCAAAAAGAGCATCCATAGCACTTTTATAATACGTAAAAAAAACATTATCACACTGTTACAAGTGTAACTCAAGTCCAAATGTGAATTATGGTGGCAAATAATTTTTTATCTGTGAATTTTCTATTGACTACTCAATACAGAATGAAGGCATTGGCAGCCCACACGCCTGCATGAACGGATGTCACTAACACTGAGTACTTTTCACCGACTTTCACTCACACTTGTTTTGTATTTTCCCCTGCTGGTGCTATGGCACAGAATAAAAAAACCAAACAAACAGGTGTAAACACTGTTTATACGGTTGGTTTTGTTTTACAGGAAGTTTGGTGAGCGACCTCAGCCTCAGCGTTTGACAAGGTAGAGAGAAACATAAGTGCCCCCTGATTGTGCAAAGAGATCAACACTTGAAGCACAATGCAGACAGCTGATGCAAATCACAGTTGATTAACTTGACTTTTTACTGTGCTGTCAAGGTGTTATAGTGTTTTTGCCCCTGTTTCAGGGAGGCTATGAGGAATTACCTGAAGGAGAGGGATGATCAAACGGTTCTCATACTACATGCAAAAGTTGCACAAAAGTCATATGGCAATGAAAAAAGGTGTGTATGGCACTGTTTCATCTGAGTGAAGTTTTGGAGTTAGTGCGTTTGACTTTTTTTTTTTTTTTTTTTAACTTTCCTCCTAATGGGTTTTGTGCCACATAGGTTTTTCTGCCCTCCACCATGTGTGTATCTGATGGGTAGCGGTTGGAAGAAGAAGATGGAGAATATGGAGAAGGAGGGCTGCACAGAGCAGGAGGCCCAGCCATGTGCATTCATTGGTATAGGCAATTGTGAGCAGGAGATGCAGCAACTCAATTTAGAGGGAAAGGTAGGCAGTCATTTATAATATATAAGCTTGTATATATTTCTGACAATGAAGAAATGCTCACATTCTCACTTGATTCACTTAAGCGATAACTTATTACTTTCACTACTGATGAAACGTGCAAAGTAACCATGGCGTGAAAGGAACAACAGTTGTGCAATTTACAGTTGTACCGTATTTGCTATATCCCCTGATATTTGCTTCTCACTGCACCGATATCAATAATAAACTTGTTCTGAGAATAAGCTTGAAGGGAAGTGAAAGAGGGACAAAAACAATGCTCACACAAAATCCCCTAAGCTGTTTGTTTTTCCTATGTCAGCACTTCTGCACAGCGAAGACGTTGTATATCAGTGACTCAGATAAACGGAAACACTTCATGCTGTCTGTGAAGATGTTATACGGAAACAGTGCCAACATAGGAGTCTTCCTCAGCAAGAGGATCAAGGTCATCTCCAAGCCCTCCAAGAAGAAACAGTCCTTAAAAAATGCAGATTGTGAGTTGTGAGCTGCTAAAGCTATCCAGCAAAACGCTTAAAATCTAGCTTGTGTAAGACACGTATTGTTTCACCACACGCTGATTAAATGTAAAAACACTTTTGATTTTGGTTTCTGTGTAGAACAGCACATTATCTCCCATCTTTCAGCTCACTTCGTTCTCATTCACTTTGTTTCTCTTTATGTCATCCCAGTGTGTATAGCTTCAGGGACTAAGGTAGCACTGTTTAACAGGCTGCGTTCCCAGACGGTCAGTACCAGGTATCTTCATGTGGAGGGAGGAAACTTTCATGCCAGTTCCCAACAGTGGGGTGCCTTCTACATCCACCTCTGTGAGTCACTTTGTTGCATCTGTTTCTTTTTTTTTTTTCCCCTCTCCATTTCATTGTGCCCATTTCCTCTATTTTTATCTTACATGAGAATAACATGACACCTGCCAAAATAAGCACATCTACCAGTATTGTTATATTATCTCATGAGCCCCTTGAATATTTAGACACTAATAAATATTGAAGTCATTACTTTTTCATGTCGTTTTGTTCAGTGGATGATGATGAGTCTGAAGGGGAGGAGTTTGCTGTGAGGGATGGCTATATCCATTATGGCCAGACGGTCAAATTGGTCTGTTCTGTTACTGGCATGGCTCTGCCCAGACTGGTATGCGTGATTTTATGTCAAATAGTGTGTGAGAATGTATGCAGTCATACTAGCATTGCATTTAAATACATATAGACACATTTGTTTCTGCCTATCTACGGTGGCTGACACATGCTTCAGATCATTCGCAAAGTGGACAAGCAGACAGCATTAATGGATGCAGATGATCCAGTGTCCCAGCTCCACAAGTGCGCATTCTATCTGAAAGATACAGACAGGATGTATCTATGTCTCTCGCAGGAAAGGATCATCCAGTTCCAGGTGTGCAAATGTTTTGTTCTCTTTGAATTCTTTTTAAGTCAAATTACATTTGGTGCCGTTTCTGCCATTCCAACATGAATTGGAATATGATGAAGATTTTGATATTAAGCTACTGTTTACCACATGATGAAACTCAGTAAACGAGTTTGTCCCTTTAAATTTAACAGATATTATCTATGACTGTGCGTCAGGAAATGTTGTCTTTGATGAAGACTAATAGGATTTTTGTTCACGCTAGCATTTGCCCTATTAAACTAATGTCACATGCAACTAATTTGTTATTTTAGGAATCCGGGTGTGGCTCATGTTTGCATTTTAAATTATAATATTAGATGTTTTTTGTGTTTTCAATGTTAACATTTACTACTATACTTTTAACAGGTAAATAAAAATGTATATATTGCCAAAAAAGTTTTTCGAGCTGTATACCCCAGTTACATCTGTGATGTTTCTCTTTCAAAGAATGTAATCATGCTTGGATAATGCTGCTGCTTCATCCTACTGCAAACAATGTCACCTTTCTCCTCAGCAGCTGTTTTTTGTATGGACATTGGTTTTATTGAGCAAACCAGGGCAAGAGAAGAGTCTAGTCTACCATATCTACCTATCACACTAATGTTTTACCCTCAGTTGAAATAAAGCCAGGACTGAAATGAATCTTTTATTTTTGAAAGATTATTATTTATATTTTTTGCGTGTTTGTTTTTCCAGGCAACACCGTGCTCCAAAGAGACTAACAAAGAGATTATTAATGATGGGGCTTCCTGGACTATAATTAGCACTGACAAAGCAGAGTACACCTTTTATGAGGGCATGGGCCCTGTACCTACATCGGTTACACCTGTTCCTGTGGTGGAAAGTCTACAAGTAAATGCCAAACCTTTTTTGTTGAAAATATGCTTGTTATGCATTTTATGAGTTTACGTGAGTGCAATTCTGGTAACAAACTGCTTCCTGTCAATGTGCTTATTCAGCTAAAAGGGAACTCTTTAAAGACACTGAATGTTTTTTTTGTCGTGTGTGTGTGTGTGTGAGAAGTTAAATGGTGGAGGAGATGTGGCAATGTTGGAGCTGACAGGACAGAACTTCACACCTAACCTGAGAGTGTGGTTTGGAGATGTAGAGGCCGACACCATGTACAGGTCAGTGTTTGTGTTTCAGAATGCACATTAGTTTTTTTTTTTTTTTTATGACTTAAAAGCTGACGCCTTGTGTTATCTTTCTGCCCCACAAGATGTGGGGAAAGCATCTTGTGTGTGGTGCCGGACATTTCTGCTTTCAGGGAGGGCTGGCGTTGGGTGAGGCAGCCGGTGCAGGTTCCTGTCACACTGGTCCGCAATGATGGAATCATCTATGCCACTGCCCTCACCTTCACCTACACCCCTGAGCCTGGGCCACGACCTCACTGCAGTGCTGCTGGAGCCATCTTACGATCACACAGCACTTCTTCCTCATCACCAGCATCTTCATCCTCTCCGTCATCCTCTCTAGGTGGTCTCGGGGACAGCCAGGGTGCCTACAAAAATAATGACTTGGGAATGTCATCAGGGGTGTCAACCATGTCGGTGCTCTCATAGTAATACGTTTTCAGATGTGTATGTTTGCTTATTTTGTATGTGTGCTGCGAATGAGTGGGGAAATGCTTGCGTCCGTTTTCCAAAGAGACTCGTGAACCTGTGAAGAATTGCACAGAAAGCCAGAAACTCTTCATGAAAACATTACTGCAGAATCTCAAAGGACGCAAAACAGAGTTGGGGAAGGTAAAATATAAGGTCAAACGAAAGACTTGGCACAACTGACTCTTCTCTACTCTGTGAGATAAGTGGTAGAAAACGAGTGAGCAAGTGAGAAATGAGACTCACCTCTTTAGCTCCCTCTTGTGTATTTTTGTGGACATGACCTAAACCCCATTGAGAGGACGTTTACATTCAAGATCTTCACCTGAGAGAAGATGAATCTGCCTTTTGACTCCCCCAGAAAACTGGCTTTTAAAAGAAGCATCTAGCATTGCATCTTTCTACTCCTTTGGGGTTGAAGGCTATCTTCACAACGCTTACTTGTTGCCATGTTCACATTTTTACTGAAAAGCTGTTTATCTGTTGTGAGCAAGGGAAAGCTTTTGTTGTAAGAGTAACATAGTTTATATGGACCAAGGAATATTATAATATTATTTTATTCATATTATATTTTCTAATTTTTTGCTGAGGTACATTTTGACATTTTTTGTAAGATACTGCAATGTAAAGTCACTTTTGTTGCCAAATTGAGTTTGTCACATCGGCTGAGCTTGAGTTTCATCTGAGTGGGTGTGGTTAAGATGGAAATAGCTTTTAGAAAATCTTTAATATTCTGCATTTTCTATACTCTTCACCTCACATCCTTTTTATATATATGTATGTGTGTGTATATATATATATATGGTGGATATATATATATATATCCACCAGTGTGTTTTGGAAATACACACCTAAATGCATATTTTGCTGTCACAGTACTTCTAACAATGCTGTAAAAAATATAAAGGAGATTGTATTTTAAGGAGACTCTTCACAGAATGAAAACGTGTCTTTTTGGTTGCTGTTAACGGCTCAGCTGTTTTAGATCCTCTAGGCGTCTGGCCAGTCTCTTATTATTCTTTATATCAAAAATGCCTTTTTTCCAAAGTGAGCAAAGTGTGTGTGTGTGTGTGTGTGTGATTGTGAGTGGAAATACGACACAATCAGTGTAGTCTGGGTGACAGAGCAGTTTTTTAATCAGTGTACTGTTTTTGTACCAGATTGCAGAAACTCAATCTGATCACTTTTTTTCACGCACTTGTTGCCTTTAAACAATATACTCAGGTTGGAAGATCTTCAATTCCTAATCTTATGAATACTTTCTTGGAAAACGTTGGAGCCCCAACCTGATCATCGTTCCTCTCTTTTCCCATGTTCTCTGTAGTTGGCGATTGTTACAGCAGATTTACATCAACACTTTAGTCAGGTCCCTGACTGGTTCAGCACAAGCCTGTGAAGGTCTGCAGCATTTGTAATTTGCGCAGGTATTAACAAACTGTTGTATTATTGGTTGCTATAATGTTGATCTGAAGTTTCTTTTTTGTTCCTGCATTCTGATCCATGCTTTGCTTGGATGTCTTAGCTTGTGTGTGTTTACCTCACTGTTTGTTTGTTTCATTTGGACTTTTGATTTTTCCTTTTATTCTCTCTTATCTGTCTTATCATCAATGAGCAGAGTGGGACCTTTAGGACTACAGCTCGATTTAATCAAAATAGATATATACGGTATTCTGACAGCTTCTGTTGTGGCCTTATTGGACAGTTACCACTTGGGCATGCTCCACAGGGTAGAGGTCAAATCTGCCCCACTATTTTTAAACTGGGAGCCAGATTGCTGGAATGAAATCTGACACTTTGTTACTCTTAGTGTGTGTGTGTGTATGTGTATGTATGTATTTGAGCGGTCTGTTTTTGTCCCTCTCTCAAGATGTTTTTCCTAATAATTTTACTTTACGGAAACAGACACCAAGACGATGTGTCCATCGGATTATCTACATGCGTGTGAAACACATTGCAAACCACATTTAGACATCAGGAACCTAAACAGGTGTACGAACATTTTCTGGATCCATCCTGATCCACTGACAGCCAGGCCAGGACGTGACATGTGAAGGCTGAGGTGTACTTCCCGCCATAGTCCTGATCTCAGGCGACATTTCCCTCAGCAAATTCTAATGGGCTTTAATTATGGCCAATTGCGCCGTCAGACGGGACAGTGTGATATAAGTGGTCTGCCTCTTTGGGTGGCGTTACCGCTCAGTCATGTCCATCGTAAGCTGTTGAGCTCCGTAACAAGCGGAAGAAAACTGAAACCTGTATATGGCCGTTGGATCAACACTGCTGCAAATGAGAATTTTTGACCCCCCCGCCCTCACCAATACATATTTGGGTCGGGTAGGAAACATAATAAAGCGTCGGGGGCCCTCCTGTTCCCAGAGGGAGTGAGAAAGACAGGCTGTTCCGCGCAACAGCGTCACAGCTCGACGTCTCCTGGGAAAAGGCTGACGGAGATTTGCACCAGTTGTGCCCAGCTGACCATTATCTGTCTTATAAAGCGACCAAGCAGCTGAAGCAAACGATCCCAACTGGACGCGAAGAGCGGAGACAGTGTCTGCGCCCCGAGTGGGATTATAAACCCGATTCCTTCTTCATCCCGATCCGCTTCCCCGGATCTGTGTGTACTCAAAACTGTTTGGATTTTAATTAAGGACGGACCTGTTTTCATTCAGATGCTTTCATTAGACGCAGTATGGATTCCTCATAAGAAAATTTGTCCTGTCATTTCCCCCCCCGGATTTACTCTTTTGGAGAGCTTTTACGCACAGCCACTGCGCGTTTGGATGACTCTGCAAAGTTTTTAAGTGTGTTCAAACTCTTTTGTTGGCTACTACACAATTCAAGTTTGTAACTAATCCGGCTTGCATGATTTCTGGTGGATCTTCGGTATCACTTCTCTTCTGTACCCGTTAATAGCAACACAGATCGCTTAACTCTCAGCACAGACTTCGGCGCCTGGTACCGCAGAGTCGCTCCCGTATATATTCTATCTCCGTTTTTTTTTTTTTTTTGGGTGGATTTGAACTCTGGAAGACAATTTCAGAAGGTATCCGGAATGCTGCCCCTGTCTCCACTGTTGCTGCTCGTTTTGCCCGCTGCGGTGTTTGTGGCCGCGCAGGGCACCGGAGATCGGCCGGGCTTCGCGCTCCCGAGCGGGGCTGCAGGCTTCGATCCAACAGGTAGGCCGGTGTGCCAACAGCCGGACCAGCTGGTAATCACACAGCAGCACGTCGGCGCAATTTACACATTTCATACCATGCATTCGACATGGTCAGCAATACTGAAATAGAATTTAAATAGAAGTTGTTGTTTTTTTTCTTTTTTCTTGACTATAAATAGTTGTACTTATTTTGTGCTGATACTCAAAGTTGGGCTGATCGGTTATAAGAGGGAACCTTTCTTTATTGAATTAATGAATAGCTTACATATTATCTTAAAAAAAATGCAGACTGGAGGAAACAAGTCCTTCTCTTTTTTTGCAAACTTAGCGCTAAAGAGCATATTTTACATTGATACCAAATATTGCATTGCAATTTAAAAAGTCTGGAGTAGTTGCTTTAATCTAGTGCTTCAGCGCCAGGTCACCTGTGTAAAAGGTTAGATTCAGGATGAGTGGGGAGTTCCCCCAGCCGTACACACACACTGTCCAGAGGATGATTGCAAGAACTCATATATTTGATATGTGATAGCCCACCCAGCTGAGAGGCCTCTTCAATTAGGAAGTGCAAGTTTCATCATCGACAGTGTCAGTGTCTTTTCTCCATACATCCTCCCAGATGTGTGAAAATGAGTCTTCATGTTTTTCAGGATGCTGTCAAACAGCAGATTGTCAAGAATTGTAACTATTTATTCTCACCATATAATTACCTAAGAATAAGATGATGGATGCACCAATGGGGGAAGCCCCTGATGCTCCTCAGGATCATTTTGCACCAGCATGCAATTACTGTTCCGTCTAGTCTTATGTCTTTGTTCAGTTAGGCTAGTTGCAAGAGCGTTAGCGCTCCATAAGAAATATTAATGCAAAAACTGTTCTGAGGTGAGATGCAGAAGTCTGATAAGTAACAAAAACCGACTCTTTTCCGTGAGACATATCTTCCTGTAGTTTAATTCTTGATTGCATTGGGGGCAGGGAGCAGCTAGTGTTACTGCAGCTGGCTATGATACTGTAGGTTAGTTAAACCCACTATCATAGTTAGCCAGACTTTTGACCTCCAGTCCCCTGAGGTCTTTGGAGCACCAAAACTCTAGAGTCACAGAGACAAAAATGGGCTCTGACTCACTAGACCAACAGATGAAGCTAAAATCATGCGTCACTATATTTTACATTATATTTATGGCTGGAACACATTGTACGTTTTAATGCTAAATAAAAATGGTTGTTTTGGACATGATGATTTGGACATTTCCAGGGAATCTGCATTTGTAAGTACATTCAGTACATGCTATGCGCAAACATCTGCTCCTTGTTTTGGGACACATAATCTTCCAAGCCCTTTACAAACATTAATCTGACTGAAAATATTTTATGATTTATACAAATACTTCACTACACAGGAGTAAATGTGAGAAGTACATCAGGGCTGAAATTGCAGAGTTATCAGAAATAGACAAATACTGTATGACATCAAATGGGTTGCAATGTATTCATGTCTTTGCAAAAAGTAGTTGACAAAATATTCTTTCTTCATAAGTCCATAAGTGCATATTTATGTGAAATTGTATCGCCAGTAGATTGCACTGATTGTGCTTAGTTTATGTATGTATGTGTACTTGCCTATTTTATAATGAGAGAAAATGAGGGCCCTTTGCAGACACATTGGGGCATTTTAAGGTTCATAGAAAAAGCCTGCAAAGGTACCTCAATACATAACAACTTGTCTAAGCTGCGTTTTCGGAGAAAACATGGCCCCGATACATTGATTTTTCTAAAATATCCCCCAACATTTTGGAGGGATATACAGCAGCAGTGGTAAGTAGAAGTGCACACTGTCCATCTTGCGAAAACAATAGATCAGAGTAAATGATCAGCTGAGCCGAACAGATGAATGAACAAAAGAATACGTGTCCGTATGTTGAATGAAGTAATGACCTTTAAATGCCATTGCCTCCCTGACACATGTAGACCCCTGCATGGTGGTTTCTCCACCCTGCATGAGTGAGGCAGATCGCTACAGCCTGGAGGCCCTGCGGAGCATCCATGAAATGATGGACGATGACCAGGATGGAGGGATTGAGGTGGAGGAGAGTCTGGAGGTACGACTCGCTTCAAATGTTTCAAATATCTTCTTATAAATCGCAGAATTTTTATGTTCTTGCATGCAAGAAACAGACGGGGTAAAGCAGTGCAACAACAGGTGTCCTGGCTGATGATAGAGTCAAATGCTACTTCAAGGATAGCAACGGTATAACTTTTGCTTTTGGCTGAGTGACAAAATTGGTTTGGACTAAAAGAATACTGGAACATTGGTGACCTTCATTTATACACTGAAGAGTATAACTCTTCTTAATGTTTCCTTACTCCACCTCCTCATATTCTTCACCTGGAGACAAAGCAAAGACAAAACATTTATCAGGGCTCATTTGTTTGAATTTGTTTTATCAAATTGAAAGCAGACAGGTAATTATATTCCTAAATACCAGAAATGTATGTGGCAAAGAAAGGTTTGATACATGCAGACCTATAGTGCTCAAGCATAATATGTAATAAAATGGAAATGAGAAGCCAAAAATGACGTAATCAAATCTTTTCACTTAAGCTGCCGGTCTGATCTCTGAAGACACATGAAATGTGTGTAAAATGTGTCTTATTTTTGTGTCGTGAAATATTCAAATATTAATATCCAGTATTTAGGCCAGAGCGTCTGCCGGTCTCTACTTGTCTGTGACATTGATAGTAAACCCAGAATTCCAGAATGCCTCCACCTTCTCCAATGCAGTGCAGTGATACAGTATCCAGAGGGTCAGGTTGCGGTTGCTATAGAGACTTCAGGGGAGGAGTCTGGACTCATCAAAACGCAGGCCCCCGAGATTCCTCCTGCCATCATATGAAGCCTCTGTTTACAGCCAAGCCAAGAACACATTCCAAGACAGCAGCGACACACACAATCACTGAAGTTCGCAATGCACACACTTGAGCTTCAAGCTTTGGCTGCCACTCGAAATAAATGCAGACCCCAACCACACACTCATTATTCCTAGACTGAAATGTAAGGACATATATACAGCAACGCCGACCCAGTTTATTTTGGACACCGGAGGCTGAGAGTTTGGGCTCAGCTAATGTTAAGTGCTGGTGACCCCTGACCTCGGGCTTCAAATTTCTGTCTTGGAAAAAAAACCAAAACGTGTTTATTCCTGTGTCCCTCCGTTTATCCAGTTCATCATTGAAGACATGAAGCAGCAGCAGACAAACAAGCACAGCAACCTGCACAGAGAGGACCAACACATAACAGTTGAGGAGCTCTGGAGGGGTTGGAAGTCATCTGAAGGTGTGTGCGCATTAGACAGAGGATAGTGTGTGTGTGTTGGGGTTTTTTTCCCCCTCCAAAGCTGTCTACCACTACTATGTCCAATGACCCGTCTTTCTTCATCCGCTCTCCCTTTCTCAATTTCCAGTGCATAATTGGACTCAGGATGATGTGCTTCGCTGGCTGAGGGAGTTTGTTGAGTTGCCACAGTATGAGAGAAACTTTAAAGATTTCAAAGTCAACGGAAACACTCTGCCCAGGTGAGAACGGGCTGCAGTCATACAAGGCTGACAGCTCTGAGCACTGTTTACTGACTCGCTGTCAAAAAAAGCAAGTCAGTGAAAGCTAGTCAGCGGAGATGAGCATGTACTTCCTGTGACGTATGTGTGCAGAATTGCTGCCAATGAGCCTTCATTTCTGAGTGGCCACCTGAGGGTTCAGGACCAGAGAGACAAACAGAAGCTCAGCATCAAAGCTCTGGATGTCGTGCTGTTTGGGCCTCCAACACGTAAGAGCAAGTCCTCACCTTCTTCCTACTCTTGAATGTATTTGTAATGATTTCCAGCTCACCCAGTTCCCCCGAAACAATTGACACGATTGTACTGTTTCTCTTAAAAAAGGACTTACTCAATAAAAAAAAATAAAAAAACCACTATAGATTAATAGAAAGGATCTTTGTAGATATATTTGTGGATAATAGTCACATTCCTGCTGCGCATATGCTCACTATCAGTGCCTGTTTGCAGAGTTTTAAGAGGCTAAAATATTTTGTCAGTGGCAATGATAGTGCTGGTTTCTGTTTTTTTGGCTGTTCTGTGCTGCAAACTGTTTGTGTCTTTCAACATTACCCTTTATTTGCCATTATCCCTTCAGTAATGTGATTATTTACGATACATCCACCATTAATAATCATCCTCCCATTTCCCCACAGGTCCCCCTCATAATTACATGAAGGATCTGCTGCTAATTGTGTCAGTGGTGATGGGAGTCGGAGGCTGCTGGTTTGCACAGGCTCAGAACAAAGCCAGTAAGGTCCACATAGGCAAGATGATGAAAGATTTAGAAAGTCTTCAGAGGGCCGAACAGAGCCTGATGGACCTGCAGGAGCAGTGAGTGTACACCTGTCTTCGTCCGTCGTGCGCTCTACTTTTACTCAAGAAATAATTGTGGCATTTTCACATTCTCAGGCTGGAGCGAGCCCAGGAAGAGAAGCGCAATGTTGCTGAGGAGAAACAGAACATGGAGGAGAAGATGCGGGATGAAATCATGGGAGCACAGGAAGAGGCTCACCGTCTGCACGAGTTGCGGCAGGGGGCTGTCACTGAGCTCAGCCGCCTCCGATACGCAGAGGAAGAGCTGGAGCAGGTGAATACCGCCTGCCGCACGTATAACAAACTTAACACTTACTGCATAAAATGACTCATCCTCTTTGCTGTAGTTTGAGCGCACCGACATGACCTCTAACATTCGACGATCCCTCCACGTCCCTTTAGGTTCGCGGTGCGCTGAAGCAGGCGGAGAAAGACATGCAGGCAAGCTGGACTGCCTCAGAGGCTCTCCAGCAGTGGCTGCAGCTCACACATGAGGTCGAGGTCCAGTATTATAATGTCAAGAAGCATAGCGCAGTATTGCAGCTTGCCATCGCCAAGGAAGAGGTAATACACGAGGAGGAAACAGCCAAAAGAATGATCGAAATACACTGAAAATATTGAGACACTTTTTCTTTCTTTTTTCATCCTTTTGTGCATCTCACTATTTTGACCCAGTGACTAATGGAGGACTTATACTTCCTTGCAGGCAGAAAGGATTAAGAAGAAGAGGAGTTCTGTGCTGGGGACTCTCCACGTTGCCCACAGCTCCTCTCTGGACCAGGTTGACCACAAGATCCTGGAAGCAAAGTAAGTCACAAAATTACTAACTGAGTTTTTGCTGTACAAATGCAGCTATATTGTACATTATATGTGACAAAGATTCTTTTACTACCCACAGAAATGCCCTATCGGAAGTGACAGCCTGCCTACGGGAGCGCCTCCATCGCTGGCAGCAGATTGAACGCCTCTGTGGCTTCCCCATCATCAGGAATCCTGGTCTACCCAACCTCACCGCAGAGCTCTACACAGACTCACTCTCCCTGGGATTGCCCCGAGTGCCCCAGCCGTCTTGTTCATGCCATAGCTCTGTGCATGGATCTATAGAGGATCTTCTGGAAGAATCTGCTTCTCCAATCTTACCACAAATGCCAGGTAATTGAAGGTTTTAGTGTATTTTGTTTCTGTTTGGGTATGGCAGGTGTTCTTTTAATTTGCCACTCATATATATGGCAAAGATGTATATTTAAGGGAGGCACTAAGGCATACATTTTTTCTTCCTGAGCCGCATTAGCGCTCTTGTCCTTGGCCATAGCTGCGGATTAACCTCCCCTCTAAAAAAAAAAAAAAAAAAAAACCAACCCCAAACAAACAGTTAGCTACATAACACTAATGAGAAACATGTTTGAAACTAGGGCTACATATGTATTCCTCCTGCTGCATAACTATTATGTATGGATAAATCATTTGTTCTTGAGCGGTTCTTCTTCGGCTTTCCTCATAGTTCCTGTTCCACCACTGAAGCGCTCTCCACGAACACGGGGATCCGCCATACGTCGGCCACATCGTACCAGCGTCATTGCTCAGCCACCAGCGGCCATAATCTCCCCAGACCCTGACCTTCTCACCCCCATCCGAGCCCCTTACTCTAGTTTTGATGAGAAAGAGGAGCTCTTCCTGAAAACTTTAAAGAAACAGTACGTGTGCTTGCCTGTAACTTTAAGTGACCACTTTGTTTCCACGCAATTTCAGCAACATCTGTATTGAGCCTCCTGGTTTTTACCTAATTCCTTCCTTCTTTCCTTTCTTGTTCTCTTCCTCTCCTCACTTTTCCTTTCCTTTCTGTCACTAATAGAGACTCACAAGAGTTGTACTCTGAAACAGATTATATCACGTCAACCCCTCTCAGCAAAAGGTTGCGCAGTCCCACAGTTGAGGCTTCCTCCGAAAAACTCTGTCATGATGACACCAAGATGCTGGCGGACAGCTCCATTGCAAAACCTTTGTGTAAAGAAGTGGAAGCTGTTGTTGAACCTCCAGTTCGTAAGGTTTCCATAGAAGAGCTGGAAGCTTCTGCAGACGCTGCCAGCAGGATGATGTCAAAAGACAAAATACTGGATATTCCATTGGAATCCCTGCCTTCGAAGATGCCCAAAGAAGAGCCTTTAATCGAGGCTACATCCTGGAAGATATCCCGCGATAGGATTGATGTTCCCATAGATGTTACAGTTAGAAAGGGGCTCTCCAGTGAGCTGGATGCAGAATTTCCATGTCCAAAACTAGAGAGAGAGATGGTAGGGGATTTGATGGATACTGCTTCATGGAATATGTACAGAGAAAGAAGTGATTTACCGTTGGATGTGAGAAAGATCATTTGGAACGAATTAGAAGCATCAACAGATCATCAGGCACCAAGGAAGACATCAAGATGTATGAGGGGGTCTTCAGTGGACAGTACCTCAAGAAAAATAATACGAGATGATGCTGAGCTTCTTTTTGACTCAGTATCCAGACGGCTTAACAGAGATTCGATGGGGATATCCGTAGAACTGGGTTCTCGAAAGCTTCAAAAGAGTAAAGGAGAATGCCAGCCGCTAGCAATGGACAAACTGGTTGACACCAATAGAACACAGTCGAGAAAGATATCCAGAGAGGAGCTGGAGTATAGCGGAGATACTGCTTCCTCAAAGATTCTACCCAGAGAGAAATTCGATGCGATGCTAGATGCAACATGTTTTACAGAGAAGCAGGAGTTTTGTTCAGAACCATCACTAAATAGAAAACTACTGAGAGATGAACCTGAAACGTCAGCTGGTTTTCTCAGAAGAAGAATACAAAGAATGCCAAGAGATGATACTGACATTTTTATAAACAATCCCTTGGACAAGGGTGACACACCAATGGAAATATACAGACAATCAACACCGAGAGAAGATTTGGGAGCCTCCGAGTCCAGTTCGTTTACAGGCCACTTTGGACAGCCAGACCTGATGGTGACCTCCCAGGTGCCATGGAAGTCCTCAGAACTTTTTACTGTTGGCCAGTTAAGCCAGCTTGTGTATGATGGGATCCTTGAGAAGTCCTGCAGCTCCATGACAAAAGCCCCCACCGGCCTCTCTGCATCGGCACCGAACCTGCCACAGAGCAGACTGCTCACGGAGATCGAGCCACCGCTGCCACCGCCAAGAGTTTCCCTCCTATCGCCTATATTTTCCAGCGAGACAGGAGATGAGAAGGTCAAGGAAAAGAGCAAGAAATCCCTGAAGCTCAAAAATCTTTTTAAAAAGAAAAATGAATCAACTACAGAGAGGCAACAAAGCGACCTTCAGAAACTCTGACAATCAGCCAAGTATATATATAATTAAATATTTATTCTATTTTTCTTTTTGTTAACACTTAATTGAACCAAAGAACAAAAAGTTATAACTTCACTGAGATGATATTTCCATTCTCTGAATTTAGTGTTAAAAGCACTGACGGGATGATGATACACGTTCAAGGTTCAAGGTTCAATGTAGCCTGTGGAAAGAAATTCAAGAAAATATGAAATATTTGAGCACATTAGTCCGTCATTTGGATGTTTGGAGATCAGTAGAGATTTTACATAACTTATTTTATATTCGAAGATGATTTATTTTATTAAGTCTTACGTAGACATATGGTTGATACCATACGTTGTATTAGATTCAGATTATTGACGCTTTGCCTGTGGTTGAAGGATTAAAGGATGAACAGATGCTACTCTTCTGTCCGACAGAGGTAATTCTTGAATGTAATTTGAACCTCCAATGAAGACACTTACTGCAGCAGAAAATGAAAGCATTCTGTTCTGTCGGTTAAATTTAGTGACGTCTCAGTGGTGGATTTTTTTCCCCTGATTTTGATTTCAAATATGAAAGAGAATCTGGTCTGACATTTTTGTGCGTCTGTGTCAAAATTAGTGGAGGAAATGGAAAAGCCCTGAAAAGCTTTTTACTCGGAATGATGGGAACCATAGACTACATTTAGAAAAGAACTGATTAATTCACATGAGAGGTTTCTGTATTTTGTTTCTGGGTGTATGGGGAAAAAGGTGATGTCAACACCCACAGCTTTAATGCTGAAGCAGAGTAGCGAAGTACTTTTGGTGCTTTTGATTCTCAGACCTGTATGTTATTATTTATTTTACATTTTACTGCTGTTTGACTTTCAGGGCCTTAAATATGTTTGACAGCTGGGTTTGTCTGTGCTGAGAAGACAGCCTGTAGGAAAGAATACTTCATTTGATGGCATTAAATGATTAAATTTTCTTCTTTCATGCTTTCCTATTAGAGTGTTGATTAAACTAGATTGTCAGTGTATTGGTGGAGCTGCTGGATAGGTTTTAATCAATCAGACCCTTTTTCCTCTCAGACATCATCAAATGCCAAAATGCAATTTTACAAGCAACATCAGCACTTTTAAGGTGTCACTCATGTGCAAAATGTTGCGGAAATAGTTCTGAAATAGCATCATTATTACGTTGAAGCAAGGGCTGTTATAATGAAAACTGTTTGCTGCCTTGTATTTATTTATTTCGTGTGCTCAACCATTTACTTGTGCAGACTGCAATCATAGAGTGGTGGTAGAGTTTTCTTGAGAGGCAGTTGGGCATTTTTAACAGTTTATGTACTACCACTAGTAACAAATAGTCGGCAATAAGAAATGGATATTGACCCATTTAAAAAAATGAGCAGTCCTGATTATGATCCTGCGGATTAGTTTGGGACAATCTAGGCTTAACTGAGGTTGTAAATAAAGATATTCATCCTAGATTAAAAAAAAAAGAAAAGAAACCCATAAAAATCTGAAGTGTAGTTTACTTGCGATGGTAAAAATGGTAAATGTGAAAACATCGTATCCTCTTTTTCTAAAAATGTGTTTAAATTCATATTTTAATGCTTGAATTGTTTGTGTTCAGAGATTTATGTTTCTTTTATTGTTTACATACATAAAGTCAGTACCTTAATTATTTTTCTATCCCAACAATTTAAAAAATGTAGCATTTAATTGATCTTAAAATGATTCGCTAGAATACCTTCATGTCTTTAAATACTTTCTTTGAGTGTCAAATGTATGCAAGAAATTAATTAAATGTTTTCCCATCCTAGATGAGGATAAACGCCAACTTTAGAATGAAATTATGATTTTGTGGGCTGTTAAACTGTCATCTGATTTATTCACAACTGGTGACAGAGGAAATAAACAATGTGAAATTAAGAGCTGTTGTGTATGGTTGTACAATACTAATAATTTAGATTCCAGCACTTCAAAGGTGTAGAGTCACTGTCTTACTGATTTAACATGCAGGTAAATCTGAATTAATATGACTTTTAATTTGACTAGTTTCTGAAAACTTGAAGCTTAATTGTTGGAAAATGAATAATTTATGAGGCAGAGCATGCAAATATTGACAAACATTAAAGCATTTAGCTACCTTGCACTAACCTGATCTGTTTGCTTATTAAATATTACAAATATAAATGGAGAATTCCAGTTTGCTGCTGGGGGACAAGTGGAACTGCTCCATCTAAACTTAAGTACTGCGCTCACAGTAACATGTTTGGAACATGTGATGAAAGTAAATATCAGGCACTAATTTTTTTTTTTTTTTTTTTTTTTTTTTATTGAAGTATGTTTTGAAGTGCTTTTGAAATAAGTTTTTTTTTTGAACGTAACATGGTACAGTTTGCTTGCTTGCTTGTTTGAGGATGAGTGGTGACAAAAACGATCACAGTAGGGAATTTGACATTTTGTTCTGTTGTTTTATACATCATAAGCATCAATCTCTCTTTGGTTAAACACATAAACAAGAAAAAGCACTTACATTTTTTTCCTTCTAATTGTATAACTCTAAATGGTTAGTTTAGAGTTATACTAATTACTTCACATTTGTTGTCCAACAACAACCTAAGACATAAAGATTGTCCAGTCATTGTTTTGCTGTTGGTTTATTATACACACCAGAGGTCAGGAGAGATTCAAATGCAGCCAGGTTGGCTGCAGAGTGATGTGTAGCATTTGCACCCCAACTACAGCTCTTACGCGTGCTGAGCTCTGCTGTTTGTTGGTGTGGGTTTCCTGTAAAGGCTCACTGATCCCACGGAATAACTTCTGTGATCTCTTGCAAAAAAAAAAAAAAAAAAAAAAGAGAGGAAATTTCGTGAGAAAATTTTGAGAGTACCACAGCGGGTTGTTGCTGTGTGTGTGTGTGTGTGTGTGTGTGTGTGTGTGTGTGTGTGTGTGTGAGAGATCTTGACTCAAACAGAAACATCAGTGTAATAGTTGATTACCTGCTCTCAGAGCAGAGGAGTCTGTCATTATGTCATTGCTCTGACTGAAGCCCGGGGTTGCCATGGCAACCTTTGAGCTCACCATGACAATGCAGAGGCAGAGTTGAAACTGAGCCGATTTTTGGCCCAGCGGTGCTTTTTATGACAAAGCGGTAACTCCTATCAGGAAATTGATCGCTATAAAAAGTTCCTGGAATAGTGTACGAAGTAGTATGTCTATTTTTGTTGTCTTTCATTCATAGCACCAGCGCGAATCCATTTCCAGGTTGCGGGGGATGCTGGAGCCAATCCCAGCCCACATCGGATGAGCGCTGCGTACACCCTGGACAGATCACCAGTCCATCGCAGCGCTGTTTGGTGTGTTTAAAGCCTAAAATGTGGTCAAAACAGCAAAGTAAACAGGTGCGTTCCTGCTTTTCTCCTGAGAAATTGTATCAGAGCAAATGGACAAATTCAGAGTAAACACAAGACACTTGTGCGACAAAAAAATGGATCAGATTCAGTGTCTTAACTCCCTAACAACAAACTTTCGCCCTGCCCTGAAGATAATATCTAACTAGGCCAGTGAGCAGTGATAGCTAACATGTCCTTGGGGTCATCAGGTGGGAACCTCCTCTCACCGGTGTTTCGTCTAGTTAGGCCCACGACACCTCCAGGAGGATAAACAGTGATCACTGGCGTCCCAGAGTCACCCCGCTAATGCCAGCCATCATTGCTCCTCACACCAAGACAACTATCTCAAACAGCTAACTACTCTGACCTCTCACCAACTGCACCAGTAAAAGCAGGGTGGGGGTACAGACCCTGTTTCGGGTAGGGGGCACGAAAGTATAGAGGGTGCAGGAGGTGGAGGACAAGCTACGCTAGCAGATTCAGCAAACAAACTCACCTGAGCAGTCCTATGATCAGAGAGAGAGCACAAGTCAAACCAACACGGGCCAACTCACCTGGACTAACCACATAATCTCAAAGAGGCTCAAACAGGCCACACCCTCCACTTAAATGCATCTCCGCTTCCTGGATTTCTTCCTCTGCTTCTCCCAAGAGTCTCTCTGTCTTAAGAGCTCCCCCTGCTGGGCCCCCAGCTACTATTAGTTCTTCTAATCCAAATCCACTGACTGGATCTTACTGCCTCATCCGACATTTCCTTCACTATTTTCCTCACCCTCTGTCCCCTTCCTCCTAACTACCTCAACAAAGCAACAACAGATCTAGCTACAAACCCTCTACATCCTACTTCCACTGGACTCCCACACCCCTCAGACCCCTCAGACTGATGCCTCCACAGAGACTTTCCAGATCTCTGCTATGTGCTATCCTGGACCTTTATCAAACAATAAATTGCAGTCCATGCCATAAATCAGCATAAAACCGCCTAACCCTGCGGAGAGGTACCCCTTCTCTGACCCTCCACTCGGGTCGGCCTGATAACATCATCAGACAACGGATGCAAATTGCCACTCTGGAATCCATACAGGCCAACAAGGACACAAAGATTGATATAATAAGAAATTGGATATTCTGATCAAATAAGAGACTGCAAACATGCCAAACTGATTCCCCCGCGAGAAAAGGACTTCACGGCTGTTTGAACCATTTGCCTACGAGATAGTTTGGCTGAGATAGAATTTACACCGGACAATGAACTATTCCAATTATGTAACGACAGCGCCACCTGAATGCAGAACCACCGGAACCGATGGCATATTGCCTGAGCAGCGTAATCTATGTGCTTGGTTGTTTGCTTGCCTATAACTGTTCTGTAAAAAGAAAAAGAAACTTCATCCACAGTCCATAGTCATACATGTCTGATTTTGCACAGCCAGTCAAGACATGCATGAAAACGTTCTTTTCTTAGTTCATTTGGTTGTCTGCTCTGTGATGTCGTGACTACCTAATAACCATTTAATTGTGTTTTACAGTGAATCAGATAAAGCCATGTCCACTGAAGTAACCAAGTAACCAAGTCTCTTTCCTCACTCTTAGCTGCCTGAATCTGGTGACAAATCATGCTAGTGTGCTCTGAACACCCTGCGAAACCTGATATTACTACATTCTGTATTGAAGTATCTATCAAGCTATTCCTTTCTAAATAACTAGCTAATCTCTGTGCGACTACACTAAAGAAAATCTTCCCCTCTACATTCAGGAGAGAGATCATACGGAACTGACTCAGGTCTGAAGACTCCTTCTCCTTTGGAGTAAGAAGAAGAATAAACTGTTTCTCCCAAACTATTCTTAATTGCCTCCTTACTGGAGGCAACTACCTAACAACAAACTTTTATTAACCGGTAAGGTGCGCTTTTATTAACCGGGTAAGGGACTCCGTTTGATCCTGGGGCCAAAGAAGCCTTCTTACGCCTGACTACCTCCTCAACTTCCTTCCACCTAGGTGGTCTAACATCCATTTCCTGATCTATCTCCCCTAATGGTGGCATGTCAAGTTGAAGCCCTACTACTCTATCCTGCTCAGAATCTGAATATGTATTTCTCAGGTACTCTTCTACTTCTGTCTTTGTTGCTTTAAACTGCCCAACTGCCCTCCCTTTTCCTGGTTAAACAATCCTTTAACAAACTTGAACGGGTCCCTGTAAAACACTGTCCTTACATATTCTTTCTTTTTCCTCTTTTTCCTAAGCCCTTCTGAGTACTGCTAGCCTGCTTTTCAAGTCCTCTTGCAACGCATGAATTCCCTCCCTCTCTTCCTCTGTAGCTCTTTTCCACTGCTTTCTTAATTGTCTTCTTTCTTTAACTAATTTCTCAATTTCTCTTCGCCATCTAGACTTAGCTACCTGTACTCTCTCAAGCCTCTTTCTATCTTGCACCCCAAATCTTTCTACACCATATGAGTAAATTATGTCTTCAATTTTCTCGATTCTATCGCTTGCGTTTCCTCCTAGTCTGCTCAGAATTATTGACAAGTCCCTGTTGACTGTCTCCCATTCTTTGCTATTATTTGCCCTCGGCCATTTAACTCTAGCTTTCTGCTCCATATTTCTCTCTCTGACTGGCCTATTCACCTCAGTATCAGCTGCATCCCTTCTTATAACCTCCTCCTCCACCTCTGTGGCTGTGTTGTTGATAACCTTTGAACTATGGTTTTCTACCTGTTGCTGGATTTCATCCGACTTACTCAATTGACTTCTTAAAAAATCCTGATCGATGTGACCACACTGCCCTTCCCACACATCTCCTTCTTCCCTGATGCACAATAAGGCCTCTAACTGATGCTGCTTTCTGCCAACCACAAGGACAAACCTGGAGCTTCTTTCCCTCCAACCTACCATTTTTATTCTCTCCAGCCACACTCACTTTTCCCTGCAAACTATTCTGCCCACTTCTAGTCCTAGAGAATAGGTCCGTGCCCTATCCTTCAATGGGTCACATATGCAACTCATAGTCTTGTCCATTCCAGTGTCTGTTACCATGTAGTCTGCCTGTGAGTCATCATCCACCCCTGCTTTCGCTGACCTTTGGGGTATTTTCCTTATCTGCCTTGTAGCTTATGCTGGTTGTGACAAGGCTACTAAACCTTGCCACTGCTACCATGGATTGCTAGCCCATGGAAGCACCTTTGGGGTCTTTGCCTCCTGTCAGCTGTCTATCCAAGCAGTCACATGGTCTTTCCCTTGTTGTCAGCTGCCCTATTCACAGCAGTCACTAGCTATGCTAGTTTTGAATTCGGAGTAAACACAAGTAACTTGTGCTACAAAAAAAAAAAAGGAACAGACTCAGTGTCTAACTCCCTAACAACAAACTTTCGCCGTGCCCTAAAGATAATATCTAACATCACTGCTCAGTGAGCAGTGATAGCTAAAATATCTTTGGGGTCATCAGGTGGGAATCTCCTTTCACCGGTGTTTCGTCTAGTTAGTCCCTCAAAAATCTGTAATACTTTGTGAATTTAGCTCAAGATAAGTGCCCATGAAGATGATTTACAGATATTTTTGAGATATTATAAACATTTTGCACACTACAAACACAGACACAAGTTTTTGACTGAAAATTCTCAAAGTTCAGTATGCTCCTTGAACAGTCACTGATCAAAAAGATTGAAACATTAAAAAGATGGATGCATACATTAGTAGATGAGTCTTATGTCAACGTTTGAATGGATTGTTTATCTGAATCTTGAATGGATTTCTTTTGCCATGTTTTCACCATGTACACTGCCAAAAATCCAGATTCTGTTGAGAAAAGTCATTGCACACCAATCCTGAATGGGCCACACGTTTTGATATATAATTGGCCCAGGTCTTCTCAAAACTGTAGGACTAGTAGTGAATCAAATTTTGCCAAAAGAAGAAAGAGCATGAAGCAGAGTGGCATGTCTCCTCCCTGCTAAATTTTCATTGTCATGCTCTGTACCCAGGAGTAATTACCCAATCATTGCTTGAGACAACTAAAACAAGAGGAAATTAACATTAAATCCCCTCTTGTTCTTTGGTGTCAAGCCCCTCCTATTTCCTGGTTGCCTTGCGCTGCCTTTCTCCGTCACTGGTGGAGGCAGGTAGCAGTAGTTGTTTGTTTGTGTAGCCCATCATCAGTTCTGCTGTTACTTTAGCCAGGGTTGCTAACGCTCACCCTTTTGCCATGTGACAAAACTGTGAAAAACTGCCCAACCAGTTCTTAGAGGAAGAAGCAGCTTCAGCCTGTGTAGGATTCAATCACAGTAGTCAGGCCATATCCTCAATTCCTTACATGTGTTAGCAACTGCATACTAAACCATGATGGGTAAATGAGTCCAAATATGTGCCTGTAATTTAGTGATACATGCGATTAAGTTCATGGCATCAAAATCTCACTTAGCCTTCGCAGTGTATTGTTTGTAGACTTAATTGTCGGTTTTCTGTCTGTGTGTATAGCCTGATTATGAGTTTCCTAATGCAGGACTACCTGCTGAGACATCGTCCTTGATGTTAGAGTTCATATAGTATGCATCCCTGCTCCAAAAACCTTCCCCTGCATGTGGCTGTCACAAACAACTGAGGTGATTTTTTTTTTTTTTTTTCATTTCATCCAAATTTGTTAAGCTAAATCGTGAGGTCGAAGTCTCTAGGACCCACAAGGCAGACACTGACGCAGGGGTATTCAGAAAAAGCTGTAATTTTAGCAACAAAAAGTAATCCAACAAAGGTAAAGTAAAAATTACTGCACAGGGCAGGGGCTGGTACCAAACAAAAACCACTGCAAAGCAGGGAGAACCGAGATCAGCAAAACAAAGTAACAATGAAAAACGGAGGCAGGGAAAAGACAGGGCAGAACGCCAACAGAAACAATAAAAAAAAAAAACAAAATCACTGAGATCAGGAATATAACTTGGAGCAGTGGTAATAAGGGGAAGACAGGAAAAGCCAGAAGGTCAGGACGAGAACACAGGAGCAGGGACACAGGGCAAGAAGGCAAGACAACAGGGGAGGGCAGGGAACAAAGGGTGACAAGGGGTATATATCCACAGAGAGGGAGGTGAGAAGACACAGGAGGACACACTTATGTTAGGAAGCAGCAAAAGACAAGACAGGAAATGCTACAAAATACAACAGGAAACACTACACACAGAAAATGAGGGATCCTAACACAAATCAGCTATTCTTCAATCTCCCCCATCGCTGGTAATCCTCAGCCACTTATTGGGCCCAGCCTTTTTTCTTTGTTAAACCTGTGGGCATTACAAACAACTTGGTAAAAAAATTTTGTTTCAAATCTGTACCCAGGTCCCACGCCTCCGGAGTAATGGACCCAAGTGCCTTATCACAAGACGTGCTGTAATTAATTGTAATTAAGTTATCTTGGGGCGAAACTCACAAGGCGCCATTCCGGTTATCAGTTCAAAACCCCTAACTTTCTCGTTGCACCACAGCCTGGCGTTGTTTGCAGGATTTGCATGTTGAAAGCAAAGGCGTTGTTCCTTTTTTTTTTTCTCTCTTCTTCTCTTTTTTTTTGGTGGCTTGTGTTCTATAATAACACGTGTGACAGTGTTTTACATGTTTAAAAGGAGAGGAGCTGTTGGTTTCTGCCAGACTTTAAGTGACTCCTGGTCAGATTTAGTCTCATCTAGTTTCTCTTTTCACTCTGCTGCTCCATTTCATTGGTCAAGGGTATCTATGGAGAAAAGTTATGAGGTTTGAAGGACTGTGCTTGGTCCTACTGCTGCAGCAGTAACATGCACCATGTCTGTTTTGCTACCTTCAGCTCCTTCCACTGCTAGTGGTCCTTTAGCCAAGAGATGGGTCTTTGTTCCTCAAGATAGAAAATGTCCCATGTTTAGGGGAAAATTAGGTATAGGGTTGAGTGACTGGATCTCCAATGATCAACACACACATTCTACAGACTCCCATAATCCTGAGGGGGGACGCAGGAAAAGCACAGCAACACTGACTCCACTATCTACTACCAGCACTGCCTGCTGCCCTTCCCTTCTTCCCATCGCGTGTTGTTTGTCCTTTCTCTTTCCCAAGATTCACTGTGTTGTAGCACTGCCCTCCCTGCCTCACCGACGTCCTTTCACTCAAAGATCATCAAACTAGCCTCCAGGTTGGGCTGATGATGGCGACAGAACAAGGTAACAAAAAATAAACAGGACTGGAGCTCATGTCTGCCACAGGTCCTGTGTTCTTATAATACCACAACCCTGTACTTCCTGATGTTTGGGCAGAGTGGGGGACCCTGTCGGTTGTGAGGTCTATGAGTGGATTCAGGAGCACCGACCCAGTTACAGATTGCCTTTGAATTCTCTTGGAAGAGTATCATTGCAGGTCCATTATGCACAGTTAAAGTTGGGGGTTGGGGCTGGCTCACCAGGTTTTGCCACTGATCCCTTCTTCCGGACACAAGAAACCCCGCAGCCATCACCTGTCCAAACTGTAGCAGTAACCCAAACCGTCCTAAAAGTGCCACTCCCTCCTCCAGACCCAGTCCCTATTGTGTGAGGCGCGCCAGTGGTCCCCCACTGTCGTTACACAGATTTGCAACCTGCCTGTTTGGTTTACCTTAACAACAGTGGAGCACCTGTAAGACAAACCACATGGTTGAATGCTGGTCTTCACCCAAATGCATTTGACCCTGATAGCTATTTATAGCTATCCTCGCTATTTTATAGCTATACATCCAGGTTCAGTGCCTCGGTGCATTGCCCTGTGGCTCTAATTTATTGTTTTAGCTGTTTCCATAGATATTGTTATAAGATTAGCACCTCCACCTCCATGGCTTGTCAAAGTATTTTAGCAAACAGGGCCATTTTATATTTCTTCCTGGATCTTCTCTCTGTGTCTGCTCACTTTTGTTTGGAGGCAATTTTATGGTTCAGCTGAACACTGTACATGAAATTCTACAGTGAGGAAGAAGCTTTTTATTGTTTTTAATAACTGTTTTTCTGAGCACGCAGCTTACTAAAGAAAATTCTGCAGCATTTTTTATTATATAATATGCTTTACCTTTTGATAGTTATAGTTATAGACGTGTCTTCAAAGCCATTAAGCATTAACTCATAATGTGAGTCTGAACAGTTAAAGTTAAATAGGAAAATTTTAAGTGAGTGGTATCTGGGTTGTGATCTTTGTGGTTTAAAACTGTGAGCTGTCTGTCACAAACCACCGGACATATGCACACACAACAGTCCAAAGATACAGAGGAAATGACAACTTAGAAGTTGGAATTGAATTTGAACATTTTTAAAAGTGAACTCAAAACAAGTATGTTTATAGCGTCCTTTCTTTTACTGTTGCTTGTTTCTACCCTTAACTCGGAACACAACGTCAGTTGAATACATGTCTTCATCCTGGAAAATAAAATAACACCATCAATAAATAATTAACACATTATTACTATTGTGCTGTGACACTGAAAGATTAATGGTCTCAACACATGAGAAATACTACAATTATATTCCATTGTTGAAAACAAAAAATATTCTCTTGGTTCAAATAGATTTTGTTGGTTACCTGATTATAATTTTCTTGCCCTGTGGTAATTCTCTGATGAAGTTGAGGTTCTTCCTCTGCAAAAATGAACACAACACCTCTTCAGAGTAGCCCCCAGAGGTACACAATGTTATCACGAATACAACGAGTCTTGTGGCAAATTTTTTTAGTCTTAAAATGAATGATTCATCAATTTCATTAAAATCACTCAAGGATTGCTCCCAAAATTGCTTAATCCACCATTTAAAAACTTGACAACAAATATGAGAAAGATGTGGGAGTTTTAAACAATAACTGTAATTAGGTACCTGTTTTCAGACAGAAGTAGAAGAACAAACTCAAGGAGCCGAGTAGAGAATAGTTACGGCTGGTGTTAACATCGCCATCATCCGGGACTCATCAGGGAACATGCTGGGATCTGGATGAACTACAGACGAGGGTTATATTTTTTAGACATAATTTCTCTTCATTATTATTATTATTTTTTTTTGTTGGTTGTTAGGGGTGAGTATGGAGGTCAGAAATTAAATTTCCAGCTTTTGTTTCTAAGTGTCTACTTACAAACTATACGAGCACTGTAGTGCTGGTAGTAGAAAGCACTGCATGTTTGTTTTAGAAGGTAAATCCTTCCATGGCAGAGTCCTTCTGAACTGAGATCAACTCTGGGAACAACGGCATTTGTACAATGATCATTTAGACAAATGGTTACAATCAATGTCACTGCGATCACACTCACCACATACGATTCTTGTTATGTTTCCATCATTGTAAATGATTTTGTTCTCAATTTGTTGATGATCTTCCACTTTGTTTTCTTCAGTTCCACAGTAGTAAAGGCCCTCCTCGGATTCAGTGATGTTTATGATCAGCAGGTCGTAGGAATGAGAAGACCGGTTCTTCAACAACTGGAAATGTGGGAAAGGCCTCATAATATTTTTAACTTTGTTTTGATTTTCAGTTTTTGTTCGAAGAACAAGAGTTGGTTGGGAGATGAACCTTATGAGAACAGTTCCTGTACCACACTACATATACTCCAGTTGATCTTTTGCAGTCGCAGTGCAGAGTGATGTTGTCTCCTGGTCTGACTGTTAGCTCTGACACTGACTGGGGAACCTGGTCCTGACTGGAAGAAACAGCTCCTGGAATATAAACACAATCATAAAATTATACTTAAATATGCACAACTTTACAGCAAAAACTGCTGGTGCCTAAAACAGCAACAAGTCTGTGATATAAAAAATTTTAAAAACAGATCTTAATAACGGTGATATTCAACAAAGACTTTTACCTAAGAGAGCGACCATAATAATGTGCAGCCCCTCCATGTGTGATGATGACGGCGGCCAAAGAGTTGAAAGAAAGCAAAAAAGATTTTGTTCACAGACGTGAAGACCTGCGCAGATATTTCCATCAAAGGAAGTATGGGTGATGATTGGCCAGTCAAGTGGCCCTTTTTTTTTTTTGTGGGTGTTTTCTTTTTGTTTGATGATGAAGATAATTTGGCAGGTAAACATTTCACATTATAGAGTTCATCCTGGCAATATTTGATGTAATGCTTTTCATTAGGTCCATATTATTACCTTCATTCATACAAAGATTTTGATGAACACAGAAGTAGTCGATCCTCCAGTTAGTGAAAGGATCAGATAAAATGTAAGTTATTACAGTGCAGAGCTTAACACCGATCTCTTCCCAAGACGACGTCCTTCAGAGGAGAATTATCTGCAGTTGTTTTTGGAAAAGGCCAGACATGAAAATGACCATAACAATGTGCAGAACGATGACAAAGAACTGAAGGACTGTCACCTCCGACAGCCCGGTCAGTCAGTACTCCACACTACAGACTGTTGGCACACTGGTTCCTAAACCTACAAGTCAAGTAACATAAACTATTTTAAAAATGGAACCCAACAGCTATCATTTATTCAAGAAAAGTTTTTACCAAAAGAAAGCACCCATAAAGAGGCGTAGCACCTCCATGTATGATTATGGCGGAAAGATGAAAGCCAAAGAGGCACGCTATGCTCAGATGTGTCAAAACCCACAAAGACGTGTAAAGTAAAGATTGGCCAGTCAAGTGGAAGATTTTTTATGTAATACATTTGCTAAGTACACACCTACCAGTTGACTTGACAAGAAGTAATGAGAAACGATGTTCTCCTTTTAGCTGACTTACTAATATAACGTTGGCTTGGATAAATTGCACCTGTTTTTGAAAAACCAGACAGAGGACTTTATTCTGTTTGGACTCTGAAGGAGTGTTTGTGAGTGCGGTTGAAGAATTTTCTGTGTTGACATTATTAAATAACTATAAAGTCATAAAGAATGAACTGTGAAATATCTCACTTGCAGTAACTCACTTACAGTATGTCCAACTTGAGTGTGCCTTCACGAGTAGTTGTTTGTCAGTGCGGGTTTCCTGTGAGCCTGGTCACATGGGCTACCGTGTGGTTAAAGTGAAATGTAGTCACTTCCAGGTTTCAAAGCCCCCTTTGGAGCGAATAACCATCATCGGCAAAATATTTCCTGACACTAAGCAACCGATGTCCTAGTTGTATCTTCACAAAGTGATAAACTGTCATTGTTGTGTTTACAACTTATGTTTTCTCCAAGAGGTCAAAAATGAAGCAGATCCAAGTTTAGCAGGCACTCACCCACACTAGCATCAGTGCTTGAAACAACAAAGTGCACATTTCTGCAAATGAATCCTAGCAACATTTTGTACAAGTGTTTTGTTTTGGTTTTTTTTTTAGTACACGCTATAGTTTGTTTACGAATGTTCAAAGAACAAACACCTTCCACAGGCCATATCTTCAATTCCCATGTTGAGCTCTGTTTGTGTCTGATTGTATGGTCTACATGACACCTGGTTACAGTTAGCTTTAGTGTCAGCACTGTATTTTCATAGTGAAGACAGATAATATATATTTTCTATTATTTTATGATATTATTTTCTAATATATTAAACAGTATAACGTATTTCTCTACATTTTAAGAGCTTCTTTGAGCATTGCCATCATCAAAAAGATGACATGATTTGATTCTTTGTAAACAGCAGCTGAACCATTAACACACTAAAAAGTTACTGTCACAACCGGTCTCAGGAGTTTGGACCCAAAAGCACGACCTGAAAACATGTTCCAAGTTTAAACACAATAATTTATTAAACAACTCAAAAGATACTAAGAATCAGGAGGCCAGAAGGAAACTGGCGGGGAATCCAGCAGAGGGGGGGCAGACGTAAGGCGTAGAGCAGGTAGGCAGTTCTGACAGGCAACAGCACAGACAGGGGTAGGGACCGGGGAAGAGCCAGGTCAAAAGCAGGTCTGTCACAGGTAGGGAGGGAGGGAGGGAGGGAGGAAGGGAGTGAAGGAGGGAGGGAGGGAGGAAGGGAGTGAAGGAGGGAGGGAGGGAGAAAACGCTGGCAAGCATCTCTCTGGTGAAGATGACAAACTGGCACCAGACAGAGGAGAACACAGAGCATATATCCTGCAGGGAGACGGGTTAACAAGACGCAGGTGAAACACACTAAGGAGGAGGGAGGCAGTCGCACAGGAGGAGAGGAAGTAAAGACACCAGACATGACGCATGGGAGACCGCCAAAATAAAACAGGAAGTGACAAGACAGAGACAAACATCACTGCCAGGAGACAGTTGTGAAGGTCACAAGTTCAAGGATGTTTGTAATATGTAACTGTACAAGTACACTGGCAGTGAATTGTATTGTGATGAACCCGACTGCACAGAAAGGAAGAAAATAAAAAAGGAAAAATATGAATATATTAGAATATATGACGAAACATAAATAACTAAGATGATGGAGAAGGGGAGGGAAAGCTAAATAGATTATTGTCCAAATACAGACGGTATCAAATATGTGCCAAAATAAAGTCACAATTCAAAAGTACAGTCACACATCTTTAGTAACTGGGTTCATCTCTGCTGTCGTAATTTTTTATAAGTTTGCGCTGACTGTCTTTGATTAGCTTGAGGAGAAATAAGCAACTTTAAGGATTGATTGGTTGCTGTTAATGTAACAGACAGCAGGATTTCTACCATTGGTGCTATTTTGTTGACTAACACGCAAATTCACATGCAGGAGATGAACCTTAAACATTTTTCACGCTTTATTTAAATCTGCATGGTATCATTCATTCATCGACTACTGCCTATCCGTTTCTGGGTTATAAATATATATATATATATTTTAATAGCCATCACAATTGCTGTTTCTAATTTCTAATTATTTAATCCAAAAAAGATCTATACTGAAAATATGGCATCATTATAGCACAGCATACAAGAGGAGGACATTGTTTGATGTTGGTTTACATTTTTTCTGATAAACTAATTCTGCAGACAGGACAGTGAAAATATTGTTGTGTACCTCGCCTTCGTCCTGAACGCTGGCTGGGATTGGCTCCAGCACCCCCTGTGACCCGGAAACGGAAAAAGCGATAGAAGACGGAAGGATGGATTTTGGTTACTGATAAATGGCTCTTATCTTACTGTGGGACTCTGGTTTGCTGATTGAAAATGTATAACTTTTAAACACACATGCGCTGATTAATTACTCTTGCATTTGAATTATGACATGGAACATGGCTGAAATTAATTTAGGTCTTGCTGGAAAAAAAAAAAAAAAACAAAAACAAAAACAAAAGTGTATTCCAGGCATGGATGAAAAAGTAAATGACAATTGTCTATTCTTAAGTTACACAATGATGTGTACATCTATCTGAAAAACTAATTATACAGATACTCAGTCAACTTATTGTATTACATCTACACTCTGTAAGTATTGATGGCAGAATATGTGCTGAAGTCTGTGTTCGGTTCTCTTTTTTTCCTCGTTGGTCTCTGTGAAGCCTGACGGATTTCCAGCGCTGCGTAACACACATCTTCATCCTAATATTTGACATTTGTTGATGAGTATCATGCTTGCATATTGATTCATGATCTAAAGTAAAGAATAGTATCAATGGGTGCAAAGTACCTGATGCAGTCTTCTTCTGCCTCCGGTGTCAGGCTTTATCGGCTCAATTTGAGCTTCTCTAGCTGTTGTGATGAAAAGGCAACATTAGCACCATAAACCATCGTAGCACATTCAGAAAATACATGAATTTTGAAGTGTCACTGCTAAAGATATGCTTGAAAAGAGGCATGCAGTAACTACCTTTTTTGTGACAGAGACAATAAACCACAGAGGATGACAAGAGCGAGGAGAGAACAGCACAAACTGGACACAGAGTCAGTAGTTGCATCGCACACGAGTCCTGCGGCGTTTCATGATGTTTCTCTGGATCAAACACAGTTTCATCACTTAGCAAAATTAAAGTCTGACTTCATAACAATCTGAGAAAAATGCTTAATTTCTTTTCCAAGAGCAAGGAAAAAAAGGGGACACTTCACACTTTATTATTATTATTTACTATCAACTTCTTAATTAATTATATTATTTATTTTTATTCAAAACCCAGATGCATATTAATATCAGGACACTATTTTGTGAAATGGTTACAATCACTGTTACCGACATACAAAAGTACTCACCACATACGATTCTTGTTATGTTTCCATAATTGTAAATGATTTTGTTCTCAATTTGTTGATTATCTTCCACTTTGTTTTCTTCAGTTCCACAGTAGTAAAGGCCCTCCTCGGATTCAGTGATGTTTATGATCAGCAGGTCGTAGGAATCAGAAGACCGGTTCTTCAACAACTGGAAATGTGGGAAAGGCCTCATAATATTTGTAATTTTGTTTTGATTTTCAGTTTTTGTTCGAAGAACAAGAGTTGGTTGGTTCTCATGAGAACAGTTCCTGTACCACGCTACATATACTCCAGTTGATCTTTTGCAGTCGCAGTGCAGAGTGATGTTGTCTCCTGGTCTGACTGTTAGCTCTGACACTGACTGGGGAACCTGGTCCTGACTGGAAGAAACAGCTCCTGGAATATAAACACAATCATAAAATTATACTTAAATATGCACAACTTTACAGCAAAAACTGCTGGTGCCTAAAAAAGCAACAACAAGTCTGTGATATAAAAATTTTTAAAAACAGATCTTAATAACGGTGATATTCAACAAAGACTTTTACCTAAGAGAGCGACCATAATAATGTGCAGCCCCTCCATGTGTGATGATGACGGCGGGCCAAAGAGTTGAAAGAAAGCAAAAAAGATTTTGTTCACAGACGTGAAGACCTGCGCAGATATTTCCATCAAAGGAAGTATGGGTGATGATTGGCCAGTCAAGTGGGACTTTTTTTCTTTTTTTTTTTTTTTGCGTGGGTGTTTTCTTTTGGTTTGATGATGAAGATAATTTGGCAGGTAAACATTTCATATTGTAGAGTTCATCCTGGCAATATTTGATGTAATGCTTTTCATTAGGTCCATATTATTACCTTCATTAATACAAAGATTTTGATGAACACAGAAGTAGTTGATCCTCCAGTTAGCCAAGGGATCAGATAAAATGTGAATTATTACACCGATCTCTTCCCAAGACGACGTCCTTCAGAGGGGAATTATCCCCAAAAATGACAGTCGTTGATGGTTTGGATATTTGATGTTCTGGCTTGTATGTTCGCCTGCACTTCCTCGTTTTCTGTTAGCAGCACCCGAGAATATTTCTGCCTGGTGAGGTTAGACAACACGAATAATAAAGGTTGTATTGAAGCAAAGTGTATCTCTTTCATGTGGAAGAACTATAGCTATCACAGATACAAGTCCGTGCTTGTGTGCGTTATAAATATACTTGTGTTGATGTGATATGAAACATGCGATCACTGATGCTGTGTTACTTTTAATACAACAATCAGTATCAGAGTGACTGAGACGTGCTGTGTCTCAGTGAGAACAGAAGTTGCTCTTGATGACAGCAGTCGTTGTGTTGTCAAGAAAATGGAATTGTTTGACGAAATTACAAGATAACTTAATTTGCTTTGCGTATTTTCATTCGGTCCATTGCCGCCGTTTGGTGAAATGACAGTTTCTTCACCTACAATCCTTGACTAAATATTCTTTTATCCATTTTTATTTCCCCAAAAATAAGTATATTGAACTAAAATCCTCAGTGCGCAGTTTTTGCTGTTTATAGAGTCTACTCTAATCTAGTGATCTACATTCATGGCATTGATTCAAATACATTTGTTGACCAAACACTGAGGCCTCACAAAAACTGGGACACACAGATGACACTATTGGCGACACTCCAACCACAAATGCACTTAATGAGGCTCAGTGCTAACACAATGGACAACTGCGTATATGGAGTCACAAAATTCTTGACAAAAAAAAACCCATAGCCAAGTAGCTTCATTTATTTATTGAATTAGCAGCAGACTTTTCCTTTCAACGGCAGTAAATGATGGAGAAAAGAAGAGAACACATTGTGCCATCATGCTTTCTAACCTGAGAGGCAAAATATTACTTTGAAATATTTTTTTGTGATAATTTTTTTTTTTAATTATTTTATATTAGAGGGAGAAAGTAAATTGCATCAAACATGACACAGCAGACATGTTACTCTCTAGCGGCAACCCACCCACCCGCTAGACCTCAGAATATCATATTACAAAATCATACCAAGCTTAGAGTGTATGACAGATATACACAATAAATGAATACATAAATCCCTTAAATAATGTTACTTTACTTTGAAATATCAGCTGTATAAAAAATACATCATTATTAATAGAATGCAAATAATGAATAGTTAGAAATAGATGTTATATCTCTGCATTGTGTTGCAGAGACAACTACTCCACCTCGCATGCTAACCAGCTAGCCCAGGCGTGACCTGTGTGCGCATTCATTCATTTGCTTATCTGTGTCTGGGGCGCGGGCCGATCCCAGCTCACACTGGGCGAAGGGCAGGGCACACCGTGGACAGGTCGCCAGTTCATCACAGGAGACCTGTGCAATAACAAAACGTATTAGTGAGTCACAGTAGCTTTCGGCCCATCATGAGAGGATGAAGTATTAACTGAATGTGAGGTAAACATCCTAACGTGACATTCTGAGTCACTGACAGTGTCTGGCCTGCTTTTCTCCTACCGCTCTGCCTCTCTGACTGGGCAGACCGCAGGTTTTCTATTTTCGTACACGATGCCAAGCATGTGGCATAAACACATTTAGAGCGTGTCTATATCACTTCCGTGACGAGCACATAGTTGAAGCGGTTGTACTGCAGCACCAGCTTCCACTTCCTTCGAATGCACTTAAACTGGGAGGATTGCCACTAAAACGGCACTCTTTCCAAACAGAGTGACCTTCTATTTACAGGGGCTTGATTGTGTATTGTTACTTACCAGTAAGCTTCGTCTCGGCATATATACACAGCGAATCAATGTGCTGTGCACAGTTTAGGGCAGAGACCCATGAGCCCAGTGAAGCGTTCTTTCGTGTACGCCCCGAATGACAGGCACACAGTGGTTTGCCGGTAAGAACTTAATGGATTTGTTGACATCTCACCAGATTTGTCTTGTTATGCTCAATAGCCAGTCCGATCAGGGGGGAAAGAGTGCATTTTTCTTTCTTGTGCTCAGGAAGCACATGCAACTTTCTGGCAATATGCTGCTTCCTCATTATAAAGAGCATACATTTGGTAGCTGGCCAATTCTTACACATTACCAATTACAGCTCAATGCTCCGTGCAGCCTGCTGGGAATCTGAAATCAAGCTATTTGTCTTGTTTTGTGCTGCTTTGAAATTAAAGTATATCTTTACAAAGCAGCTGTAGCTGCTCAGTCCTGGAAGCTGTATCTTAAGAAAAGGCCTAGAAATGAACAAATACTTGGCGTCATGCTCACAGTGTTACCTAAGGCTAAAATAATATCTTCGTATATCTGAATAATATCTTCTCTTACAATAGGATATTGAAGAGTCATCATGCAGACTGTATCTCAAAAAATTTGAGACTTGAACTGCAGTCCAAGGAGAGTGCTAAACAGAAATGTTGTGTGGCAGTTTGGTGCCTGGAGACTTATTAGATGATGCTAATTGAAATGAACTAAACTGGGCTGAAAAATTAACACAACTAATGCCCAAGTCAGGCTGAAAAGGAAGACTTTTACCACAATTATATTTCTGTGTGCAAGCTGGTTGGTGTTTCTGCACGGTGACATAAATTTGGTCTCATGCACTCTGTCGTGTGTTGCTGCAGACCTTGGGCCAGGCAAGGTTGAAACCACAACTGTTTCCATTCGCTTGTCAAATGTCAACTGCCTGTATGCCTACCGTCCTACTATGTTGCAGTGTTGTTTGTGTAAATCTGCAAATGCACAGGAAACTGTCAGACATCAAGGGCAGGGTGAACATTTAGACATTACTTTTAGACCCACAAATCGTCACCGACAGGATGACTATCTGAAGCGTCGCAGTCTTGTGAAACTGTACTCTCTTTTTGAAAGAATCTTGAAAATGATAGCAAAAAATGTGTTATGAACCAATATCTACACACAAACAAAAGCTGAAAGAACGGTGAGAAGAAAAGATTTAAAAAAATGACATTTTCCTCTTCAAATGATTTATCAAAGGCACAGATAAAACAAAGCGCTTGACCATATCAGTCATTAGAAGGTCTGTGAGGTTATGCTAAAAAGCATTCAAGATCAATAACGCGCGCAATTTCATTTCCTTTGGTTAATTCAAAGAAAAGTGAGGGGAGCCTTCAGCAATCTCGAAATGCATCCTTGCTACAAACAACACAAAGGACAGCGCTGAGAGCACAAGCGATAGCTTGACATTGTTGGGGTTTCGTTCCATATATGAAGACAGATGTAGTAGAATGGTGCACCTTCATAAATGAAGAAGTAACAGAAACTGAAGTGCCCGCTGGATTGTCTCAGAGAGTCAGCACATATTTCAAAGGAGTTCCATCAATGAAGGAAATTTTTTCAATTAGGCTTTTACACATCAGAATAAACATATGTTGAACGAATCGGCAGGTTTTTGTATAAGTTTACTATAAACTTGTATAAGTTTATGGAAAAGGCCTGCGCTCACTTCGTTGCGTGCCTTTCACGTGGACGTGTGGAGGGAGGTGTGAGTTTGATTTGCGCGTACACCCTGCATGTGTGTACAACAACTGAATGGATGTGAATATGCCAATGACACGTACAAGGTCAGCACTGCCCCGCACTAAAAGCAGCTGCAAATGTAGCTGCAACTGCCAGCTCTTAACGTTGTGGTCCCCTTCAGTGTCACTAGATGGCGATGTGGCTACTCGTAGGGGCCTTTAGAGAGAACCTGCCTGCTTACTACAGCTTTACTACCGAGTCGATGTGTGCATCTCCATTTAACAGAGCATAGTGTTAGTTGCAGCTCGATATCCTGTTGGTGTATGTTCATTGTATTTAAGTAGCGAAAGTGTAATTTAGAACACTTAAACTTGACTGTATCCCAATATCCAGCACACATAACACACATTAATCATGACAAAAGTGCAGGCTTAATTGCAATATTTATTTTATTCACACATACAATTTAATAAAATATGGATTTATTGATGTTTTGGGGGCTTGCATGTAGTTGTATTGGATTTATGTCACTTTGCAGTACTCGTCTAACAAACTAATATTGTGAACACCTTACACAAACATAATTTAAAATGTAAATGCCCACCCCCCCCCCCTCCCCCCCTCGCCACCTCCAGTTGTTGTTGACTGAAAAACCGCGACCTTGTTATCCATGTCCAGATAAGTTCATTCTGGTCAAATATTTGGGAAAGCATATGTTTCTTAAATACTTAGACCTTGAAACACAAAGAAAGAATATGTCTCAGGTTGGGAATAATAACTTACATACGTGTAAAGCACAAGATCCCCGTATTGGCAAAGCTTTAATTTGAGCTGGCACCTTTCTACAGCCTCCAAAACACTAATCAAACTGACATGAACTCGACTGCTTCTCTTTTTTTTTTTTTTTTTTAATAAAACCCCTCCCCCAACAACTCACTAATTATGAGGCATTGTTAGGGTTAGGGTTATAGTCTATGAGGAACCATAAATCATCTCTCTCTTCTTCCTCTCAGATAATCCTTTTTTCCCCCCCGATCTTGATTTTCTAAACTGAAATGTGTTGGTTCTGAATCTTGATCCACATGATTCCCTCATTTGATCAATGAGAATGCATCATGGAGTCATGATACCTTATCTCTAATTCCACGCATTAATAAATCTAAGTTATAAACCGTGAGGGTTGTGGGTTTATGCGTGATAAGATAAAACGTTTGATTATTCTTTTTTTCCCTGTCTTTTGGAGGAGGTGCATCCTTGACCCAGGAAAGAAAACATTTAGTTAAACCGGGAGAAGCAAAAAAAAAAAAAAAAAAAAAAAGAACAAACCCCAAACCAAACACACCAAACACACAGGTGAGAGTAACAATGTCCAGCGTCTTCTTCTTCATGCCAGCTATACGTTTCATTATAGTTGAATTGGAGGACTCCACCCCGTTCCTTTGCCCTGCGATTGTATATTTTTTTAATCAAGGTCTTAATATAAAATGTCTATTGTAGTTTCACTATCTGGGCTTCAGAGAAGGATTCATTGTCCTTGGACCATCCAGGCAGCCTCAATAAAAGCATCAGTTAAATGCTTTGAGGTGGAGGCTGTTCTTTGGATGAATTAGTGCTGCTCACAAAGCTAAGCATAATGCTGTTTGATTTGGATTCACCTGAGGTTACTCCGAAGTGAATAAGTAGCGTTGAAATTTGTGTTGCTGCAGACATTATTTAGAAATCAATAGATTGTATAGTAGTCGCAACGCCCAGTGAAACACACATCATTAGGATGAAATCCACCAGCATAAAATGAATAAAACTTAAAGAATAAAATAGCATCAAGCTCTTTTCTGGGTGGGGAGAAAAGGGCCAAACAACAAGATATCCCATCGAGGTGAATTTGTGATGCTTTCTCATCATGCCTCAAGTGCACTGCATGGCTCGTCACAGGAAAACACATTTTAACAATGTGGAATCGGACCATCAGTGAGACACATTCAGTACTCACGGCCCGCCCACTCGGCCGTCTGGTGAGGACCTTACGTCACCGTGGAGCTGCAGACACGTGGGACAAATTACCCAAAATCATTCTGCAGGTGACTCCCTCTTTAGCCAATTTTAAAACAAGCGTACACATACAATTACACAAACAAAGACGCATGGACCCACAGTGCTCAAATACAGGCAAGCATCTGCCCACCCACCCACCCACGCACACACACACACACACACACGCACACACACACACGCACGCACACACACGCACACACTCACTCATACAGCTTACTCTCACTGCATGCCAAAACTGGGGTCACAGTCACTCGTGGTGAATGACTGCCAAACAGACTTGAGCAGATGAAGAGATGAGAGGAGCCCAAACACGCACTCTCTCTCTCTGTCTCTCTCTCTTTCTCTCTCTCCCTTTGTGTGTGCCCCTGATCTCCCCTCACGTCTGTTTGTCTCAGTGTTTCAGACTAAACTGACGCTGTTTTTCACCCATTAGCCTTATTAATCTTTTTAATCAGTGAAGTGTTCACACTCGTTAGCAGCAGGGTTAGCCGCACACTAACGCAACAGGGGATTAACATTCAGCAGGTTAGTCATGATGTCACAAACTAAATGTGTCCCATTGGCAGCCCATAGGCGACTTGTTCTCAATTACTGATCAATAAAAGATAATCACACTTTGACACATTTCAGAGAGAAGCTTCATGTAGAGCTCGCACTCAGTCCCTCAAATGCTTCGCGCACACATACACACACATGCAAAACACAAAAGCAAATAAGTGCAGCAGGTTAAATGAAGCAGGGGAGATGAGGAGGGACGAGTTAAATGAAGAGGAGAAGAGGAGCGTTCCCTTCCACCTCATTCTAATCTGTTGTGATTGTATCTGTAGTCAGGTCTGTCTGTGGCCAGATGGTCCACAACGCGTGCACATGGACATGCACACACACACACACACACACACACACACACACACACAAAGGATACACAAGGATGCCCAGAAGCCTAAATTCTCCCAGCACAGGAAAGCCATCTGAAATTCAATAAATTTGCTAAACCTCTGAATGCACAATATTACTGTACTTTCACAACATAAAATTAGTGGAAATTTAAAAAGAAAATAAATAACTCGTAAAAGTACTAAGTAGCGAAAAAAAAAAATGTAAAAAAAAAAAAAGGAAAAAGGAGAGATGAAAGAGAAGCAAAACAGAGAAAGGGTGGTACAAAGACAGAGCAGAAGGAAAATAAAACTTCTCCTTTTTTTTTTTTTTTATCTCCGCTTGTGATGTTGCAGCATGTGACTGTTTCGACCCGCTGGCAAAAGGGTTTGTGTTCAATCAAACTTTCCTCTGAGACGGAAATTAGAGTGCTCTCTTTGGAGCTTCACGGCGCACACATTCACACGCACAGTTCACGTGCAAATCCTCGGTTGTGTTCTCACCACGCTCGTACAGCGAGACACACATCTCTGCCTTTAACACATGGACTCATGCATCCGCGCACGCTGTGCTTGTCTTTCTCTGAATAACCAGAGAACGCCAGCCTGCCTAGCTTGCTGGCTGGATGCTCAGGGGCAAGTCTGACATGAATCCTGTCTGATGCCTGTTTTTGCACTCTGATAATTCAATTAAGAGGGAGGATGGCCCGTGCACTGCTGCACACACTGGTCAGAAGTTGTGCCAAATCCCTAGGCCACAGGGTTATAGCGAGAGGAAGGATGCATTACACAACGTTACCTGCATGAACTGACGAAAAGAGACAAGCCGTGACCTGTAAGTCATCTTAGCCGGCCCAATGGCAACATGACCAGAACAAGTCTGCAGGAGGGCTGCTTAGATCCAATAGACCACGGATGCGTGCACCCATATGCATGAAAAAACGATTTATATGTACAAAATGTGCAATGGAGGAAATCAGCCTGCATGTGTGCGGTGTTTACAGGCGACAAATCTTTTATTTATTTATTTTTTTTTAACTGCATTCACTGACAGGCAACACATTTTAGGAATTTTGAGTAGATGAACGATAACATCTGCATTTCCATGCATGACAAAAACCACTTAAAATCTTAATGAGTATAAAAATGATTTTAATGAGATGCTACAGCCGTCACAGTCAGATGTCAACCCAATTGAACACCTGTGGAAGATTTCAGTCTGATATGTGAGACTGGACTATCCACCTCAGATTTGGGGTATTTCCACAGATAATACCAAACAACGCTGCTTCTCGTCTGTTTAGGCAGCTTGCAGAGGACGAATCTGGTTCATGTGGGGTTTTTTTTTTTTTTTTTTTTTATGTTGGTTGTTGTTTAAATTTGACTGCAAACAACAAGGCAATCGGTTGGGTTTACAGCGTTGGTCCAGAGCCTGAAAGTTCGAACTCCCTCATTGGTCATTGCTCTCTGAAGTTGATTTTGCAAGTATGAACGGTTGCAGTTGCCAAGGGCTTAGACAGAATTGAACCGGCGACTATCAGGCCTTTTGCTGCTAGACTTACTGACATCTCAGACAAACAAACAAACAAACAAAATCAATTGACTTGTTGGATGATCCTTAGAAATTTTCCAAGCAAGTTGCCACCGCTGCCCTGTCAGTGGATTGGAGCTTTTCCTTGTAGACGCATCTCACTGTGGCTCTCTACCTTTCCCCAGGCATGATCACTTTACTCGTGCCTGCAGGTGAAATCACAACTGTTACAACTTCTGTCTATCGTGATTTTGCCAGACATGCAGGTTTTCAAATCAGGATTTTTGCGGTGCAGAGCGCTCTTTGGAAGTGAGCGTTGGGTAACGTGTCATCTGAAAAGGCTGCAGTTCAGTCACTATTTTCTACTCGATTGTAAATAACCAAGTAGTCTTTAAGTTGTCTTGTTTCAAGATGATTTCTTTTCTTAGGAAAAACAAAAAGAGTGAGATGATGACGGCTGATGTGTAACAAAGATGCACAGCTGGAACACATCATGCAGTATGCCTTTTAAATCCCTTCCCCACTAGGAAATTCATGACACAATTTTTAACTCATACAAGGTCCTCCTCCGCTCATTGAATTTACAAAGTCAATAAAATGGTTCCTTCATGCAACGGATGAAAGTTCACTGCTCACGCACGATGGCAACCTAAGTACTCATGCAGAAGCAGATCACATATGGTCATCTCCATTAAAGAGAGAAACAAAGGAAACTCATTCAACCGTAAAAGAAAATCTCCCCCTCCCACAACACCCCACGTACTGCCTTGCGATTTTGCCCTCCTTCTACTCCACTGCTCCACTAATGCCATTCTTGACATGACACCCATGTTATGTCCTCTTCATACATGTTGAGAAGTACTGAACATGGTGTCCTGTTAAGTAGGGCAATCAGAGGACCAGTGAAGATATTTCCATGCTAAGGACTTCATGTGTGTGTGAGGCTGTCTGGAGTATGGGTCTGTTGCTCGTGGTATCTTTAAAAGGGAGCACTATTGTTTCGGGGGGGGATTGTGGCTCTGAAAGCAAAATTCACTCAGGAAGCATTTGTTCCGGGAGGAGCACACAAACACACACATACACACACACACACTTGGAAAACATAAATATACACACCCACAGTCAGATGCATACACTTACATACACCCCTCCTGAGGCAGAATGGGGGGAGAGGAGTTAATGGAGGGTTGCAGGTACTGGATGATATTAAGGGTGTCGTATTTTTAGGGGGGAGAAGGGAAGCATAGAGCTTAGACTGCACCCTTTTCACAGATGAAAACTACACGAGACATGAAAAATAGATGAGCGGAAAGCCTTTTTCTGGAATCATAGAGAGTTCTAGGTAGGGAAAGACAACAGAGGGGTAATGACTGAAGATGGAGGTTATTCTGTCCATCCTCTGAGCGGCTTCGCTGTGGCCCCCATCAGGGCACTTTCCCTACAAACACAGCTTCATCCAACGCACACACGCACAGCGAGACACACGTACAGTTCAAAAGTGCAACAGGACCCCTTTATCATGTGAACTGATCACATATGGCGCTCTTTAGAAGGCCAGCCACGCACAGCCTATGTCCGTAGCAGTTGTGGCAGCAGGGTATTCCCACTGAGGTAAGAGGAAAGCCACGCAGAATATATAGCAGGACATGCAGATTGTGTAGAGGAGGGGGGGGGATGTCTCTGGAAAGAAAACACAGAAATGAAAGTGACGAGTCAGAAGCATGTGAAAGACTGAGTGAGTGAGAGCAAGGGAGAGAGTTAGTACAATCTAAATGCCATACTGACAGAAACTAATTCAAAGCCTTAACAACTCCCAACAGAATAAGCTCTCATAGTTGCGCCAACTGCTTTGAATGATGAGAAGAGCTTGTTCTTTAAATCTGAAATCTTCCTGCAGGCTGTTCCTCACATTGAGGACAGGCGTCGAGATAGATTTCTAGCCCATATTTGTTAACAAAGCTTTTGGGACAGTCAGCAGAAGGGAATCTTGTTAAGTGTAGAGGTAAGCCACCTCTTCAGCTTTCTGTAATCTAAATACATAAATAAAGGTGGAACGGAGAGAGTGGTGAATACATTAAGGTACGGCGGTGAGCATCCATATGGAAAAAAAAAAGAAGTGTGCTCCGTACTGGGGTTTGTTGTATTTTCTTTTTTTTTTATTTGCAGTAAGTATCTAATCTGCAGAGACACTGATAAAATATGCAAACTCAACAAAACCATTTTATCACAGAACCGTGTCCCAAACACATACAAACACGCACACAAATTTAACAATTCCACAAAATAAACTGTCAACCAATAACCACAGTAAATGAGATAATGGTAACCAGCCATATTTGTTTTGGTGGAGGGGGGTCACTTTTTAATTCCCCCTGAAGTTACCGTTTTGACAGAAGTGCAAAAAAAGGTCTTCTATGTATCTTCAAAAGTTAACCAGCAAATAATGTCTACAATTTGTAGAGCCATGTGTAATTTAAAATGTGTTTTTCAAAAAAACTGTTGAGATGAGGATACAAAGATACACAACAAAAGATAAAGAAAGGGGAGAATGGTTTTCCCAAAAACAATTAAGAGTTGATCAGCTGCATGGCTTTAATAAGAAAGCTACGTTTTGGAATCATAGATCAACAGAACATCATCAGCAACACAACTTTCAATTATTGACACCAAAGTCACCAAAGTGTAAAAAAAATCTGTTTTCATTGTGATAAATTTTAAGTGAATCACTGAAAGTAAACCCACTGAGACTGACATACTAAAAATGAAACTTAACTTTCACAGTCTGTGTGACATTTCAGCTGGAGCAATATCTGTGGTTTGATATTTTTATTGTTTGTTTTGTGACAGTTTATTCCCCAGTATTTTGTTCTAATTGAAGTTCAAGTTGAAGCGACAAGTCCTTCAAATTAAATGACAAAACACATGGTTTGTCCATGTACTTATAAATGACTAGGCGTCGCTTTTGGCAATCAAACGCTCCTACCAAAGACAACATCATTTGTCAGAGGATCCCAAAATTGTTAAAACCTGAAAAATATTTTTTTATGGGGTGACAAATTTGGTTTTGGTTAGCTTTATTGAAAGATAACAGGCTGCACTTTGTACTCTAAATAACTTTATTACGAATATATATATATTTAAGTATCTATTTATACACAAAAACAGTTTCCAAAATGTTGACAAGAATAAGTTTAATATGACATCTGTTTAACTTATAACATGGTAAGTAAGGTTAATAATATAAATTAGATTACACATTTTTTTGTTTTACTGAAATTAGGGTGATGCAAAATTGTAAACAGATGTTATAAGAGTACGTTTTTTTCTTCTTCTTTTTTTTATTTCATTTTGGAAATCGTTTTTTGTGTTCATTGAGATATTGTTTACAATGTTACTTTTCGAAGGGGGTGTACTCCTTTGAGCCCTGCATGTGTCGTTTGTTGGCACACTTTACATGCAGTCGTTTGCCATCACATTCATGCGGGTCCACATTGCTTATGCACCCCAAAATGTGTGTGCATGAGAAGTAAGTACAGTGTGTGCGTGCATGTGTGTCATCTGGCCTGTGTTGGCACTTTGATGTGATCTGATCACTTGTGATCTGTGCTTTTGGGGCCTCGGTGGCCTGTGGGATTAAAAAACACCATGGTGTCATCATGTTTTAAATCTATCTCTTCTGCTCTGCTAATTGGTGAGAGCCACAGGCCCTACTACAAGACAAACGCAGCACCGTCAGGTCCACGGGGTCTCTGGTGTATCCGCGTGTGTGCGTGCGTGTGTGATTGTTGGTGGGCGGCTGATTAGGTATTCAGTAACCGATGTGTATGAGTGAATGTGTGTGCTGTGAGAATGACGATGACTTTCCTTAATATGAACCATATGCAGAGTTATTTTGCACATTAAGTGTAAGCCCTGTTATGTCTGTGGTTGTGGGCCATTGTCTGACGTATCTTTTTACTGGCTACAATTTGTGGCTTCCTTGGCTGCGTGTCAGTGAGCATGTTACTACAAGTGAATGCAGTGCTGTTTGTTTCTATCCAAGACTTTCTACGTCTGCCCCCTGCTAAACCTTATCCAGTCTACAACTTTTGACAGCATGCTCAAGGTGGACAAGGTCAAACCTCTCCAGTGTGTCTGAGCAACAATTCATACTTCAAACAGTCCCCTGCCTGCAGCCATCTTGAGCCCTGAGCTGCCGATTTCTCCCTGACAGGTTCAGTGGCTGCCTGGTTGCGGGTCACGCCTGAACACGTGGGGCTATATCTTGTCAGAAACCTGATGGCTATACACTGAGGGTACTTATCTCACAGACCCACCGGTGGCACTGCAGCAGGTGCAAAGGAGGGTGTGAAGGGAGGGAAAAATAGGAATAAATGGTGAGTCAGGAGGACGGCGTGAGAGCAGCGGAGAGGGAGCGGCTTGAGCGACCGAAGATCAGTGTTTGATGGAGACTCGGGAAAGATAAGAGTAAAAAAGATGGCTGAGTTTGGGAGGGATCGTGGAGTTGGTGGGAGTGATGAAGGAGAGGGGGGAAAAGCTGAGGTTTGAGCGCGACTGAATGAATGATGAAAGGGAAGATTTAAGAAGGAAAGATGATATTTAAGAGGACGAGACGGGATAAAGTGGGCAGAGAGAAGGAGAGATGTGCGAAGCAGAGAAACGATGGTTAAAGGAAGAGGAAAGGGTAGGAATAAGGTCAATGAAATAGGAGAGTGAAGCCATTTCTTTGAGATAAACTAGGAAAACATGAAAGGGATTGAGAAATGCTGATGACTGAACAAAAGTACTGTAACATGGGAGGTATTAACAGGAAGCAAAGTGAGTGAAGGCAGATAAGAAACCAGGATAAAAAGACACACAGGGAGATGCCATTCAGGTCCTGCGAGTGAAAGGAGGGGTGGAAGAGGAGAGAGGAGGCAGCTGAATAAGCAAGATAGAGGTGAGGACAGGTTAGGCATTTATGCATTGAGGCATCAGAGATACATGAGTAAAGAGATGCTTGGAGGTCAGAGGTAACTTTTACCACCAAAGCTGATGTCCATTTTATTTTTGTTCTCTCTCTATTTTGAAAGAAAATTGCATTTCATTTTTTTCTGAGTCCAGAGCAATTACATCACACTCACACAGACTGCGGGAGGGTTAAAAAAAAAAAAAAAATAGATAGTGCACAAAGAAACCACTGAAGCACCCTGACGTGTACAGTACGGCTGAGTGTGTATTCAGAACAGACAGGTACAGCCCACAGATTTCACAGGTGACCTTTCAAAGCCGGATTGTGTGACTTTAATATCTTGCCAACCCCCAAAGCACCCCAGCCCCCCCCCCCCCCCCCCCCCCCCCCCGTCTCTCAAAGACTCTCCCCTCCTCGTCTTTCCCCTCTTTTCTATAATAGAAGCAATTACCTCTCATCTTCTCATCTTATCTTGAGCCTCCTCCCACCATTCTGTCTCTTTTGCTCCATCCCTTTTTCTCCATCACTTTATTTTTCTGTGGTCTCCTTTCCTTCCAACACAACCCTTAACTGTCAAAAGCTCTCCTTTTTCTTAAAAGAATGAAATGAAGTCTATTTCCTTAAGAGCTGACAGGGAGGTTCTGATGGTGATTTGGCAGCGTGTCATTGTGGGTAATGGCGTTTGGAGTTCCCAGCTTCATTCAACTACATTATGAAGTGTTTGATCTATATGCACCCTTCTTAGCACTCCTCTCCTTTTTTTTTCCACCATAGAGATCTCTGACAGGCGTAGAAATGAGACGGAAGACTCAAAGAGACTTTTCAATCTCTTCTGAAAGGAAACTGGAGCACAGGGGCAGGTGGGCTTGTGGGAATGAACAAAATCTCATACACTTCAGGAGTTTCAATGAATTTTTTTTTTTTTTTTTTTTTTTCATGGTGATAGTTTTAATATTTCAACTCCCCGATTGGGGTATTATGGTTCTGGACTTCATCATAGCTGCTACACAGTTTGCCTTGTGCGAGCGATATGCCTCTACAAAGCTGCGAATACATTTTGAACTAAAGTCTCTTTCTGTTGTTGAAGTGGGGCTTGAGAATCTTATGCTATCCCATCATATCTGATTATGGCACTTCCTTCCAGTAAACAAGAAAATGATACGATGCCAGCGCGGCAGTTGTCGGCCTTGTGACTGTACTGAATGTATTGATTGTTGAGCTTTTGTGTCAGCAAGCAAAAGAGTGTACAGCGAGAAAAAGGCTGGAGAAAGTTTGATTGAGAGGCAGACAGATAGGAGGAGGAGCTTTTCAGATGTGTTACCCTATCATGCTGTAATGAATGCGTGCCATCTGTCGCTGCACCTCTATTAAAAACTCCTTCAGAGGATCCACAATCACATCGCATACACGCACACTGACACACTCACACACTCTCCTAGCACCTCTAATTGCTGCGTGGGCGATCACCTTTGACATCCTCAATCAAAGGACCTTCACACTTACACATTCAGATGCCATGTGCGCTGCAGAGCACTCACGGAGACACACACACACACACACTGCCTGGCCGGAACAAAACATGCAGACATAAAATTCAAGTAATGAGAATAAGATCTCTTTAATACGAGGTTGTGTAAAAAGTGTGCAGGCACACAGCTGGTGAGAAGGCAATCATCAGCAGGATGATTTGGAGCTGTGAGTCTTGGATCGAGCTAATGAAGTTAAGAAAGAGGTTTTAGGAGGTGTGGGTGGATGGCTAGCAATCTTAATAAACATCACATGCACTTTTAATTAACTACTTGCTCCTGTGAAGACAAGACACTAACAAGACGAGTGACATTCAATCATGCCTGAGGAGGAGTGTTTGCACATGAGCATCTTTGTATCAATGCATCTATGTGTGGATGTGTACACGTGGAGGTGTGTGCGTGTGTGTGTTTCTTGAAACGCTGTGCCACCTCCTCTTCATGCTCTGTGCCTGTGTGTCAAGAATTAGCGGAGACTCATAATTGCATGAAAACTAATTTCATCTTTGAAAACCCTATTTAATGGCTGCTATTTTATTGCTTCATCCTCTGTGGCTATAAATTACGTGAATTACTGTTCTTTTATGCCATTAAGTACATGCAAAATATTAAGCTCCTGAGTGGATAATAGATCCAGTTTGAATAATGGTGTCATGTAAGAAATTACAGGCTATTTTCCATACAACAATAGATTCTCCCAAACATCATTCAATAGCAGTTTGTATCTTAAAACACATCCTGGTTCCGATCTGCGACGTTCAATTCATGTCAATGCACATTTAAATAGCTCTTATTGATCATAACTGCCGCAGGATTTCAATTCTGATATTTTAATCATGTACTATAGGTGCGGTTCCAAAATCCTTTCATCTGTTAGTGGAGGTTTTATGGAGAACTTGAGGGACATGAAGTTCCACTCTATAACTACTGTACGAATGTACAAGCAGGAGAGGGCAGAAAGTATTTTCTAATTTGGGTTTATGCGCCTACAGTTTGATATGCTCGCTTCCACTCTTTATAAAATTATAGATGCATCAAACAATAACATAAACCATGAAGATATCAGCACCAGTTAGCTACGGTGGGTCATATTCATCATCTAATATTCGTCGACGAATCCTGTGTATTGAAGTCACGGTATTCAATGTAAATATATCCGGAAATAATCATATTTTCGACAGGCATTTTCAACCTTCATAGTACTTTATTTGTTTTGCTTTGATTTTTTTTTTTCCTGTGATGGAGGCGCACGCATTGTCGCTGGTGTTTGGCGGGCTAACTCGCAAGACACATGCAACGGATCATCTTCCAGTGGTGAGTAAGACTTGTCTCAGCGGGAAAGAAGTTAAGTAACTGGGACATGACTGTGTCTTCTCCCAATCCTACACCATCAGCTGTGCTGCGTGCATATAGAGATCATCAGGTCTGAGGAATAAGCTGTCAGGCTGCAAGCGTATAGGTGAGCTTGATGCAAAATTTCTCCCTGTTTATTTTTCATCCATTCTGTCATTATTTTGTTCAAATATTAGCTGTGTTGTTTGCATTGCAAATGACCCTCTAAATTTTGTATCAGGCTTTGATGCTGCGGTTTTATTTATTTGGTTAGTCATATAAGTACCCACAACCCGATTATCCCAGTCAATGTACACACCCACAGAGGTCTCTAGAATACATCTTTATAAGTCTGACATTTTACAGTATCCAACATGAATTCATCTTGGGGTTTTTTTTTTTTTTTAACAGGACACAGTCCACATCTCAGTTTTTGACATTTTATCAGTGAGGATGCTGAGCCACATTTAAACTGTTGTAACTTAATGTCTTGCTTCCTGCTGAGCACCGCCGTGCCTTTTGTGTGCATGTGTCTGATTCAGACAATAACAGGAGACACAAAAGAAAACAGTGTCGCAGACTTCCTGAGGAATCTACAGTGAGAGAAAAATAAGGTAGCATAGGGTGAAGCCACATTCAACGCATTGTTACGTTAAGTCAAAACATGCAAACGTTTGATATTTATCTCTGACATCATCGCTCCCTGCATAAGTACATCGAGCTGACTGCAGGAGATAATTATACACGGGCATGCATATTAAAATCACATATTTGCTTGGAGAAGACACTCTCATCCATTCAAATGTTATGTTGCGTGACACAATGATAATGGCCATTTGTACATGGATGCAAGATTAATGGCAATAAATGAGGCCAAGAAGTGTTGCAGCATGAACTGTAAAACAAGAACTCAGCAGTTTGACTTTAATCCGTATGAATAATGGAGCGCCACTGTTTCTGAATTTTAATAAAGTGTTTCTCAAATTTAGAAAGTGCGTGTAAAATGTTTGGTTACTTTATATTTCCATGCAGCCAATAGTTTATTTCTATACCACATAAACCGGCAGCATAAAAGCAAGACGCCGCTCATGAATGACAACAGACCAAAGGAAAGGCAAATGCAAGCAACTTCGGAAAAACATAATGAGTTGTACCACATATACACTGCAAATACACAACAAACCCAAAGAGAAAAACTTGCTGCAAAAAATTACAGAAACATGCTTCCACTTGCACAGATGGCATTTCCAGGGGACAAAAAAAATTTGCAGCATATTAATATATTTGCATGTGCAGTTCATCTTGCAGCACATGCCAAATAGATGCGGATGTTTTTTTAAATAATTTATTGATTTCCCGCAGTTACATGTTGCATTTGCAATCTTAAGTTGGTGTGGACAGTAAAATGATCACATGCCTTCATTTTCTTCTCATTTGCTTCTGAACAACATGGGGGTGTTTTTAAACCGTATTTAGGATTAGTAATTATTTATAAGATTGCAACTTTTTTTCTTTTAAGCAACTGAAATTTGCTCCACCTTGACCAAGTGAAACATCTGAGTGACACCTCCATGTTAAAAAAAGTAATAACCCAATAATATAACTGTAGTGCCATATATAGCGTAATGAGAATTAATTTTACTTTTTGACAGATTAATTGAAGTATAGTATATTGTTTTGCTATTCAATTTGAATGGAGGGCTATTAATTTTCACAGGAGATTATTTTATGATATCACATTGCGTCTGTTAGTATAATTTATTGATTTGAATAGCCAGTGGTGGCTCTCCTGCCACAGCTTCCGATAAATATAGCTGCATCATAGCTTTCTTGCTTTACTTAGCAGATCAAACAGAATCAACACGTATCATCAACTCAAACTCTAAGCTTGCAGTGTGACACATGCAATGTGACAGTGCACACGGAGGCAACTCTTTTATCTCACTGAAGTTTTTTGGTAATGTAAACAACCCGAGCAGCAACATAAACCCCAACAAAGAAAAGTAGATGCTGTACCACAGCTGCAGTCTACAAAGAGAAAGAAAGCAGGTGAGCTGGGGAGCCAGGCGACTTAAAGATGAAATCACTGTCTGTTGTTACTCAGTAGCGTTACCTAGGAGGAAGTGGGCAGGTAACACCAGCAACTGCTTGATTACCTAATGATATATCCTGAGGGTGGAGATTGATGGTTCATCAGCTGCACCACTAAATTATGCACTAATTTAGGTCCAACGGGAAAAATATTTGTGGTGACGGTGGTGCATGCATTAAAAATAGCAGCAGAAATGGGCAGAACTGCAGCTGTACTAGTTACTGTAGCGCCACATCTATTGATTCTTTTTACTTTATGTAGGCCGCTTAAATTTCAACACACTGGAAAGAACTTTGCGAAATTATGTCACTAGATAGTCTGAGCTTACACCTTGTTATCGGTTATCAAAACAAGGAAATTATAAGAAGCATTAGAACTCACCGCAAAGGGTGCATACGCACTTGCACACTCCCACACGACCACAGCCTTTGAATTTGTCACAATATCTGCTTAGCCTGCAAGCGTATTGTCATGGGAGAACGCTATATCAGACTAAAGGGGGCAAAAAGAAGGAAGACAGAGAGTAGTGATAAAATATGTCAGTTTAAAAATTTAATCCTGAATGTTTCAAAGGCTGTGACTTGTGTGTGTGTGTGTGTGTTCGCGTGGATGCAGTATACTTTAACTTACGACTGTGCTTTTGATATTAATGCTTAAATCTTTGTGATAAACTCACTTTGGCTCCATTTTCTCCCAGCAGGCACTCCTCCCTCTGTGTGCTCTGTGTTAGACTTTAAAAGTTGGGTCGGTAATATGTCTATTGTTGTGTGTGTCTGTGTTGGGGAGGGGGGTCCAATTTATGGTCGCTATAGTCCTGTGCTCCACAGTCGCTCTTGCTCAGGCTGAAAATATTTTCTTTACATGTAGCATATAACTTAATTATTTACTATATTTACTGCACTATTTACATTACTCGTTACGATGACACTGAACCACTATGTAATTCACCGTATCACTGTGGAGCCCCTTATTATAAACCTCAGTGTACCTTCGCTTTAAAATTTGGACAGATGCGTAATGAGGAATCATGGGCAGAGGTGTGATGATTAAAACACGGGCATGAAAGAGGAAAAGCTTTCTTTAAGCAGTTGCCTGTCTAACTGCCAACTGTTTTATGGGCCCAGGATCAAGATCGTGTACAATATTATCAATAATGCGTTTCACAAGAAACAGCTGAATAAACGACTACACAACAGGTGTGACAATATTAGAAGTCTGGTCGATGTGTGACATGAGTGTTGTCGCTGCCACCAGCAGCAGAGAAATACAGCGACATTAAGACGCCTGCCAATAACAGTTGTGATCCGTCGAGGTTTGGACTCATCCAGACCTTTGAAAACATGCTGTGTTATCTGACAGATCCTTTAAGTCCTCTGAGATTTGGGTGGTTGGCTCTACTCATCCCACACAAGCTTGATTTCATTGTGATGTCGGAAATTTGGAGACCAAGTCAACACCTTGAATTTCAAACAAACCCTGAGCCTTTTTTTTTTTTTTTTTGCGACAGAGGCAGAGAGCAGAACATAGCCAGTCTTCCCTTGGTGAGCCTCGCACACACCATCCACATGATATAAAAGAAAACTTCATTCATTCGATCAAGCCACCTTGTTCCTGTGGCTAAGTTCTAATACTGATGTGCCTGTTTCAGGCGCTTTTGATAGCGAACAGAGGTCAGAATTAGCAAGCTGAATGGCCTGTAGCTGTGAAGCCCGACATATGACAACCTGTGATGCTTTGTGACACTTTTCTATCAGAAGCAGCAATCATTTTTAAGCAATTTGTGCTTCGGGAGCTCTTCCGTTGGATTGGACCGCACAGGCAAGCCTTCACTCCCCATGCATATCCCTGAGCCTTGACCCCCTATAATCCTGATACCGGTTCCCCAGATTTCCTCCCTTCAGCAACTTTCGGTAGGCATTGACCCCTGTTGCCAAGGAACATCCAACAAGAGCCGCAGCTTGGGAGATGCTCTGAGCCCCTGTCAAAGTTTCATATCTGCTAACTTAACCGTTTCTTTCTGCTTCCAACACATCAACTTCAAGGACAAAATGCTCACTTCCACTCCCATCGTGACTAGATAATCAAGGCGATTCACTTTGCCTCTCTGTTGTCACAACGTCATAGCTGATCAATGTACATAAAAGCACCTCGAGCTGGTTCATATCCTACAGTAATTGCTACGGGGTTGCGTAAAGACACAACTTCCGTGATGAGGCCGAGGAAGTTAAAGCCCTAATTAATATCCATTAATATGTTCACACACTTGAATGCAGTGGAGACTTCACGAAATTACCGTAACCAAGATGCAACATGTTTATCACTACGTGCTTCAAAATCTAATTATTGATCCCAATGGTAAAGTTTGTACTATTTATGCTCCTGAGCTACTATGTTTATGTGTTAATGAACAAACAGATGCCTCCATATTGATGCTACACCCTGATATCATTGCACACACAGCTGGAGAATCACCAGCACAGACTGATAATGTGGATAATGGGATCTTCATAGTGAGACGTGAGACATTTGGTTTCTCTTGTTTCTTGTGTATCTTTGCCAACAGATGTAAAAGCTATTGAAACATGAAACATTAAAATGGAAACTTGAAAAAAAGAAAAAAAAAAAGAACACACACAAACAAACTAATACAAAGACATGTTCAAAATAATAAGAAATTCAAGTGAGAAGTGGAACATTATTTCCCTGTTTTGTTTTGCTTTGTTTCTTTTTTTCCAGCCAGTATCTAGCCTTTTGGGACAAACATGCTGATGGTGGATGACCGCACCTTTGGTCCATGCTGAAAAATCAATAACAATTGGATGGATTAGTGTGGCATTTTGCAGGCGTCAGAAAATTAAGCTAAAGGCTTTTGGTGAACTTGTTTTTCGTCTCTATCAGGTCAGATTTTTATACATCCAGTACTTTTGGTCAGGACTCAATACCTACACAACTAATCTCATTCTCATTATCCTGAACTTGTACTTAGAACTTTGCGTTCCGAGCTAATTAATTAGAAAATGTGAGGAGGCTAACATGCCATGTAAACCTGCCAAAAAGCAGCATGTTGCCGTCAGTGTTAACAACGTGACTGTGAGCATGTTTGCATGCTGACGTTATCATTCAGATCAAAGCACACCCTCAGTCTTGTTTTTGTCTTCACGTACAGAAGTTCTTGCAAGTGTGTGCATTATGGAGATTCAAACAGAATACAGACACAGACAACCCCCCCCCCCCCCCCTCCCTTTTTTTTTTTTCTTTTTTTGTAGCATTGCCTTGGAAGTAAAGTCACTTAATTTTGACCTCTACAGAGAGACTGGACCACAGCGAGTATTCAGATCACCACCGTCCACTTTGCAGAGCCTGGTGGACATAGTGCTGCTCCTGCCAGACAACTGGCCTAAAGCAAAGCTGCACACTCCTTTCCCTCGCACAAAAACAGGCCATCTATGGATTCTGCTTTTGTTCTTGTCGCATGTGTTCAGCTGTCTGAAATGGATGCTCACTGCAGTGTCAACACACAAACTCCCTCATCCAAGTCATCTGGAGCTTTTTTTTTTTTTTTTTTTTTTCAAAAAACAGGAGTTTCAGTCCCTGAGGTGCTCCAAATGTAACAAACCAAATGTGAGCAGAAAAGCACATAAACACAATGAAAATGACCCCAACACATCTGGTAGCAGCCTTGAATAAAACTGTTTATCCTGCAGCAAAACCAATTGTCTGAGGTTTGCACAAGCCAGCTGTGTTTTATTTAACTTTATTGTGGGTGCCACGGTTTGTGTCTGGTTTCGTCCGTTGCATAATGGCCTCCAGTGACCAAATGACATTTTGTACTAATTCAGAGCGTTTTCTCTAAGGTGATGGTAAGAACACACAAACGCTCAAAAAGAGGCCCGAGCGTGCACACACAAACACTACCATGAAGTCTGACTTTGGACAAGTTTGACTGAGGGGGAAATGAGAATCTATTTCTGCTCACTCAGACAATAGTATACCTTTTAACTCCGTGGCAGAGACTATCTCGGCAATCACGTTGAGATGGAGACTGCAGATAAGGCCAGATTAGATGGGTGTAGAGATGTGGGGGGGATAGAAGTCTTTAACAGACAGCAGAGAATCTAATTAGCACAATGAAGGTTTCCTCCGTCAGGCTGAGTCAGCCGCGGTGTCATCAACCTTTTGTGTCGGTAGAGAGAAAGTAGTCAGGGATAAAAATTCGGTATGATTGGGAAGTTGCAGTGGGAGGTTGAAACTCTTTCAGTGTATACCAGCATGTGCCTCACACAGCCATTCATCCAAATCCTGCACATAAATGTTTTATATTGTTTGAAATGCATTTCACCCATGTGCATTGTGTGCAAGTCTCTCTGCGTTTGCTTACATTGCCGTGATTATGACGACAACCATATCCCTCGAGAATGGGAAGGAATTAACATTTGGAAGCAGAGACAATTCATCCATTGTACAGTGACAAACTGATTGCATGAGACAATTTGCACCTCAGACACTTATGTTGACTGGCAATATATGACAAGCATTTCTGGAGTAGTAAGAAGTGATAAAAAATACCGAGCTAAGGTCAAGTTTGGGTTTTGTTGTGACACCTGGCAGAAAAGCAAAACAAAGGAAATCACTTTGAGTAATAATTTATATTTTCTTTCCATTTCTTAAAATAATTTTAAAATGAAGACAGAATTTTCAGTTTATTTTTTATATATATATATTTTTAAATCATTATGTATTGAAAAAGCATCTTTTAGACTGCCAAGCCATGCCAACGCTGCCACCAAACCCAAATGCCCTAAATGAAAATGTGATTGAGGGTTTAAAAGAAGACATTTCTGAGGGATTATATTCTGGTGGAAACTTCCATTTTCATCCTGTGGATGACATGACTGACAGCAGGCACAGTATAGGTGTGAAGTAATATGAATAAAAAAAACAAAACAACACCCAACCCCAAAATATTACTTTCAATGAAAGAATAACGCTGCAGCTGTAACAAAACCAAATTTAATTTTGTTGTTTGCTATAATGGATTACCAAACTCAAGCATTTCAGGTCTGTGAAAGTTGTTTTTCAAACTTCTTAAAAATGAAAACCATCTATTTTTCTCTTTCTTCCTTTGAAACAAAACAAGCACTCACAGCATCCATGCACCAACAGAAATAAGCAGACGGAAAAGGAACAAACTTGCAAAAAACAAAAAAACATACTTTTGATCTTAGCTTGAAGGTTTGGGGATTTAATTTAGTCAACAAGGAGCCGCTGTTATAATGTGTCATAAAACACAATCCAAAAACAGACTCCATTTACACCTGCTAGAAACTGTGAAATGTATGCGTTTTAAGATCAAGATGAGAACAGTGGAATTTCCTTCTTTAGTGTGGTTTGAGAAGTGAAGAGCAAAAACACCACAATAACAGGCGGGGGTGTAAAGCAGCAGTTATATATGGTAGTAAGCCATACAGTACACAAGCATTTCCAATAAATCTGAACCTTTGATGGATCTCCACGCTGGGGACTGAGGTATCACAGGACATCACATGCAATATTAGACACTAATTACATTGTGACAGGCCAGTGAATAGATCAGCAAATGGTGCTGCGCAGAGGAAAAAAAAAAAAAGTCAAGAGAGGTAGTTCATTCAGAGTAAGCAAAGGATTCAGACCTTTTTTGGGTGTTTTGGTGCAGTGGCAAAAAACCCTATACTGGTTTCAGATCACCCTAAAAAAAAAAAAAAAGAAAAGACATCAGATAGAAATGATCACAAAGGAGTGAGTAGCATTTTGATTATAAAGCAGACAGGTGGATTTCTTTTACGACTCCTTAGTAGTGGTGTTTTTTATTTCTTTTTTTTATATTGAGGCTCATTGCATCAAGACAATAAGAGAAGACATGGAGCATGGTCAGAAAATGCTTCTCGCACCTCAACATCAGCCCAATCTTTTACGGAGACAGACTGTGTGCGAATCTATTCTAAAAATCTGCAGAAAATGAGGTGGATTGCACCGCGGCACAAAACTGCAACTGCTCAGGAAAAGGCTAAAAAATATTTCACGCTGCTGTGAAGGTTTCTTATCAGGGGAAATCGCAGGGGAAAGGAGCAGATTCCGTCTATTATGTCTTTCCCAACCGGAGAGGTTGTCTCAGAACCGGCTACCGTTGACAGTCAAGAAAGAAAAGAGCCTGTGATTAATGCTGAGAATTTTGAAAGATATGGCAGGAAACCGTATTCTAGCATATTTAAGCAAAAAAAAATAAAATAAAATAACGTTATTTCCTGGAATCTTCAAGGGGAGTTTGTTTTTAATAAAAATCTGGTGAAGCAATCCCACGTGGACAGTTTGATTAAAAACAACGTTTTCTGATGATTGATTGTCTGTATGCTGGAAGAACTGCTGAAAAGCTGCAGCTAATTGTATATACCTTGATTAGTCTTATCAAGCCAACAGGTCAGGAAAAAATAAATTACTTTTCAAGTTACAAAGTGTCAGGGAAAAAAAAAAAAACCTCTGAGAAACTGACCATCGAACAATAAGACAAGTCCCCTTTTCTTCAGAAACAAATGTGTGTAGATTTATTCAACATAGTTTTAATTATTAGTCTGACATATAATCATCACACAGATGACAGGAGGACAGAAACAACAAAAAAGAACAGCCTTGTCAAAATGTTTCACGGATTATGGCCCATGCCTGCTTTTTAAAGATACCCCCGAGCTGCTGAATCCAGCTGATGATATTCTGACTGCCCCTCAGCATATAAGCATAATAAAAATCTATATCATAACTTCCTGATAAAACTTTCTGATCTACAAATCCCACAAAGGGAAATATTACTCTCTTCAGACAAATATTCTCCAAATCTTCTGTCACAGTCATCACTGCTTTTGCAACACAAACACTTTTTCCCTGTATCATAGGAGGAAAGGTGAGAGCGAATGAGAGCCAAATATTCTCCAAATCTTCTGTCACACTCATCACTGCAACACACACACACACACACAAATTTTACCTCTATCGCAGGACGAGAGATGAGAGCCAATGGTTCCTGCCTAAATGGCCCCCCAGGCCGCATAAAAAATACAGGTATATTAAAGTTTAAAATACATAACAAGTTGAAGGGAGAGTTAGTCTCAATGCAACAATATCAGCTCCTCTCAGTCCCATTTAATGGACAGTTTAATGAACTAACTTGTAGCAAATTTTCACAAGTATGCCTTTAATGGCAAGCCAATCATGTTTCCTTAAAAACTACTGCACATCAAGTTTTTCCAAAAACTTTTTTACCTAATAAACTGAAAAAGAAAAACTATTAACTTATTCTGTAAGTATACCCCTACGAACTACAGCCTTTATAAAGTTACATAAAGTGAGAGCTTCCCATAATAGTTCTTTTAACACAAAAGAAGCTTTGATGGAGGAAACATCCTGAGCGTGACGGCCATAATCCAAATGATCTCAGCCTTGAATCTGTGCAGAACATCTGACAACTTTGCATAGAAAAGCACAGAAGGTCAATTACTGTCAGATACCAGTGTTGTGTCAGAGGAATTAAGTAATTAACAAATGTGCCCGCACCCTTCCAGGAGTGTGTGAAGTAGATTCACGGCAGTCACATTTGTCAGTACACTGTAAAACAAAAGGTCTATTTTTTTTATTTTCAGAACGTTTTTGGAGGAGGAAGACTTGTTCTGAGTTATGCTCTTTTGAATTACAATGTGTAATTTGCTGCTCTAATATAATTAAGCTTATAATAAAACAGGTAAAACTCTCCAGGAGAAGTTTTGAAGAAAACGTGTGACGGAAACTTGTATTCCATCACGTCTGCGAGTGCAGAACAATTTCCCTTAGAATTTAACAAGGTCATTGGGAGGCCCACATTTTAACTTGATAGAAATCAGTATGAGCAACTTACATTGAACTGCAACAGTAAAACCACAAAACTGACCACAACATTTGTCAGTGTTGTTGATTGAACTTCATTGATGATGTTGAATTGTTGAATTTTGCTAATTTTGTAAAAAGAAAAAAGACAAATGACTCAGATTAGTAGAAGATTCAGGGTTTTAAGTTAAACTAGTCAAATATTTTCTTAGCTCAAACAACGCGTCTGCCCAATTTACTGAATAATTACATTTTTCCTTTGAATGCTTTATGTGTCTTTTTTGCAACAACATTCTTCTGCATCTTAAAGCAAATAATTAAAAAAAGAAAAAACCCATTGAAGTGAAAAATGCCGTGTGACAAATCTGAAAACAGGACTGTTTTTCTAAGCTTATCATAGCAGAATGAAAAATTACTGATGGTTAGAGGAGGTAGACCCAAAAACATCATGATAAAGAAAAATATCGAGGAAGAAATGTATAAGCAGCAGAGAAAATGAGACAAATGAAAACATTTTCTTCAGCTGTCCTGATGCTGGACAATGATTAAGTGATCATTGATGATTAACTCACAGGCTAAACCTCCAACCACCTTTCATGATCTCCTTACTTTTTCAGTGAACAGTGAACTGTTCCCTACTAGTATTGATCAATTGAACGTGGAAATATGAATTCAGAACGCATTTCCGTTATTTATGCTTTGAGACTTTCATTTTCCCCATGTCTACCAAGCATGCTATCATATAAGGACAAGAGAAGTTCCAATTAGAACTTGTTAATATTTTTGCTCTGATTCTTCCAGGTGTTATTTGAAAAAAAAAAAAAAAGGGTGCCTAATGATAATGTGCAAGTATTTAATGGGACAACGTTGATTGTCAAACTGTTAACAACGTTGTTTTAACAAAATGTGATGTAAAAAAACAGCCACCCTGAAAATTAACTCACCCAAAATGATAAACATGAAGAACAGACACCCACAAAAATACACCCATAATATGGCATCAAGCTTTGCTTTTTTTTTTTTTTTTTTCATTTCTAACAATTTACGAATCATCGCTAGCTAGGCCGCAGTTTAGTATACAGGAATTAAGCAACTTCATCAATCGATTGCTTTCCTTTCATTCAACAGCCCTTCGGTTTCTGCCAAAATTGATGAAAAAACAAAATAAAAGCCCTCGATGGGCAGACCAGACAACAGCTGCAGGGGGAGATCAGAAGGGCGATGACGTACTCTCTCTGAAGTGCAACATTTAAGAGTTTATTGAGCATGGCTCTTTGATTTCATTAAAGTGAATTTAATCCAAAATTAATAAGGCTGGTTATTAACCTTTTCCACCTCCGTTCCTTATTCGAGTTTAATATTTCACTGATGTGTGGAGGACCAAAATGAGGCTGCAGCCTGCTTTCCACCCACGCTCGAGAAACGCACGTCGTATGTGTGCTTTTTGCCATGACTGCGTGTGCATCACCTTAATCCCAAAGACAAAGGGAATGGGAATTAATAGCAGGGTTGGTGTGGCCTCGCTCCATCCTGTTATTACTATCATCGTGGACCATGTCTTTATGTGCTGCTGGAAATCACGTGCATCGAGATCTTACCTCAGAGCTCTACACCCCACTGGTAAAGCATGCTGGTTATTTTAACAGCAGAAATTGTCCTCAGACACTTCGCTTGTCACTGCTTTCTTTTTCTTTCTCTCTCCTTTCCTGTGCTCGTGAATGACGATCTATCTGCCTGCCATCGCTCTGTTCCCATCCTCGATGTTTTCCTGCATTACCATCTATGTGTTCAGCTGTCTCCTGTATCACCCTAACTGTCTCAATGCATAAACGATTTGGACATGCTGTTTTCTCCTGTTCCTGAAATCAAAAAGTTCCGTTATGCTTAAGGATTGGCAATTAAATCCACTTTACTTGGATGCGTGTTTAAATGTAATGTTTCTTGTCAGAAGCGCCAGTGCATGCGAATCAGGCATAACATTATGACCATGGACAGGTGAAGTGATTAACACTGATTATCTCTTCACCTGTTTGGGGGTGGGGGGGGGGCATAATAGGCAGCAACTGAACATTTTGTCCTCAAAGTTGATGTGTTAGAAGTGGGGAAAATGGGCAAGCGTAAGGATTTGTATGAGTTTGACAAGGGCAAAATTATGATGGCTGGATGACCGATTCTCCAAAACGGTGCCTCATGTGGGCTGTTCCCGGTCTGCAGTGGTCAGTATCTATCAAAAGTGGACCAAGGAAGAAACAGTGGGGAACCAATGGCAGGGTCACGAGCAGCCAAAGTTCATAGATGCACGTGAGGAACGAAGGCTAGCCCTTGCGTTCCGATCCAACAACACAAGACACTGTTGCACGGCCCATTGCAGTTTGTTGCATATTGATCTGCATGGCTGCAGCAGTCCAGGTGCCCATGCTGGCCCCTGTGCACCGCCGCAAGCACCAACACTGGGCATGTAAGCATTAGCACTGGACCACCTAACAATGGAAGAAGGTGGCCAGGTTTGATGAATCACATTTTCTTTAACATCATATGGACGGCAGGGTGCATGTGCATCGCTTGTCTGGGAAACACGTGGCCCCAGGATGCACTATGGGAATGAGCCAGCAGCCAGCAGAGGCTGTGTGATGCTTTGGGCAGTCCTGCTGGCAAAACCTTGGGCCATGTAATCTATGAGGATGTCACTTTGACACGCAGCGCGTACCTAAGCATCGCCGCGCACCGTGCACCCCCTTTCATGGAAACGGTATTCCCTGATGGCTTCAGCCTCTTCAGCAGGATAATGCAACGTGCAACAAAGCAAAAATGGTTTGAGTAGCAAACCAACGAGTTTGAAGTGCTGACTTGGCCTCGAAATTCCCCAGATCTCAATCCAATCGAGAATTTGTGGGATGTGCCAGACAAACAAGTCCGATCCATGTCGTAACATTAGAGGACTTAAAGGATCCGCTGCCAAAATCTTGGTGTCAGATCGTACAGCACTCTTTCAGAGGTCCAGTGGAGTCCATGCCTCGATGGGTCAGGGAGTTCTTTGGCAGCAAAGGGGGACGACACAATATTAGGCAGGAGGCCATAAAGTTATGCCTGATCAGTCTATAGTGTCTGAGCTCAGGGTATTATCCATATTCATGCTGGTTAGTGGAGTCTTCCTCCTTCATTTCTTTTGCTGGCACATTCCTTTGTTTCTTTGCGCATGCTTATAATTTTCCCTGTATGTTACTCTTCCCTGCAGCTGTCACATTCACATCCTCATGAGCGCATCAAAGCACCAGCAAGTCCTCAAATCTAAAATACATTGTTTGTCGTTGCCCTCCAGAGCAACACATTCACTGTAAAGAACGACACTGCATGAACATTGAATCACAAATCACACCTGCCATCACATCTGATGTAAAATTCCTTTGGTTCAGGCTTGACAAGGTTATTCAAAAACAGGACATACTATAGAGTTATGGGGGGATTTGGTGCAATGACTGTGGCTGCATGAAAAAAAAACAAAAAAACGAGAAATGCAGGATGTAATGTATGTAAGTACTAATTAAGTAGACATTTTGAGTAAGGAATTTAACTCACTTGTTAGATTATAAAGCAACGGCATCAGCAAAAATCCATGCCCCCAACAGCTTTAAGACCTTTACAACCTGCCAAAGGACCTCTGTGTCACTGCTTCCTCTTTCACCCCTCTCTAATCTGAGCTTCCTCCAGGTATATTTCCCTCATTTTCGGCACAGATTTGATATATTTCTAACTCATACAGAAGGTAGGACTCATCTATCGCAGTATTTGCAGCTATGTGCATGCAGTATTCGCTGAGGATTTTGTTGAATATTTTTTGGGTCTTTTGGCGTCTCCTTTATACATGACCAGTTTCATTTTCTGTTGCACATGACAACATGTTTTTCATTGTTTTTTTTTGTCCTTTTCTTTTTTAATTCGGCCCTGTCCTTCCTTCTTTCCTCCATCAAACTCATTCTCCTTGGTCCCTTAACAGCAAAACCTAATTATAACAAATTTTTAATCTTTTACTCGGTTTTTGCTCATACCTTATCATCTCCCCTCACCTCCTTTTTTTGTGCCCTCCATCTCCCTCTGTGCCTCCTTCGGTGCAGACCAGAATTACAGACCATCTTGGATAAGGTCGTGTTTTTGTCACTGTGACGGTAATGCCTGGTACAGACTAATTATGTGGGAAGCAGTCCTTGTCCTCACACTGGAGCGAGTACGCCCGAATTCATGGGGTTATGAACAAATTGGTTCCGGTGGGAGACGGAGGACAGAAAGCGGGCTTTGATGAATGAACCAATGAGATGCAGCTACTTGAAAAACCGAGTGGAGTCCACCGTCTGCGTGAAAGTGGCTGTTTAACTGACTGATATATGGCATCAGCGGCTGTCATTTAAATAGAGTTTATTCAGAGCTGACAGAACAATGTGCGGTGCGTGGGATTTGGATTTTACCTGGTGACGTGAGGTCAGCCAGTGCATTCCCTGCTGTTCCTTTCCCCCAGTCTGTTTGAGTCTTATTTCTGAGTCTTGTGTAATATGCTTGATTAGATCCAAAACACTGTAGTCATCAGTCATCAACTTTTTAAAATAATATAACAACTACAAATGGCTTTTATTGATTTAAGATGTCTCCTCTTATCTCATACAGGAAATTGTTGAACATCAGGGTAAAGGCAATGAGTTACAATAAAAACAATCTGTTAATGGTTATTGGATTTCACCTGCTTCTGAGGCAGCATTGCATCAGTTGAATCTTCACTTCTGTAGCAATAACGCAAGCTCACCAATGTACTCCTCCCGTGTCTAACCCGAGCTCACTAGCTGGTTGAAGTCAGTGTGTGATAAGCTATAGTCTTTCTTGTTTTCATTGAGGTAGCTGCTGTAATCTGTTTCAATATCGCACCCCTCATTCAGATCAGCCATCGTCCAAACTGACTTTTTTTTTTTTTAATTGACTCACCTTTAGTTTCTGCACAAAACAGTAAAACAGTCCACTTTCGGCCCAACAGGACATTTCGTATAGACAATTAACACCCTGAACAAATTGTCGAAGAGTGGATTATGCTGCAGAAGTCGTTTGCGAAGCTTCTGTTGACACTGTGCTACCAATAAATCCACACTAATCTGCCATCAATCACAAAAGCAGAGCTAATCCGCACCATCATACAACTTCCATCCATTTGTTTCAGTTTCAGTCTGCATATCCTAAAACAAGTGGTGAAAATGCCACAGATGTATCCAAAAACAAAACAAAAAAAAAAAACATGCCACGACTTACTCGTACAATATACTGCAGGAACTTGCCAGATGGTAGACATCTTCACATAATGTCCACACTAATTCAAAGTGGAAAAAGAAAAAAATCACATGAATTACTTTGATCATAAAGATCAGTGTGCCTTTTCTGCTGGCAAACAGTTTTGTAGCAGTCACTTCAGCATTTGATACGGCTGTGCTAAATCCTCTGGCCACCTGACATTATGTATTATAAGATGTTGGATATAGCATTGTTTTTCCAATCCAGTTTGGATGAAACAACCGAATTTACTGGTAACACCAGACAAATGCCACCCCACAATCATCTTAAACCCTAACTTTTATAAAGTATCCATAGTCTAATCTAAACTGGGTTCGAAAGTAAATACTAGTGAACTGGGGTGTATTTGATAACCGAGAAAACAGGATCAACAAATGCGTTTCCTGGGCAGATGGTATATGAGGGTACTTGATCTAACAATAGTAACCCACACTGTTAATGCCTGTGAGAAGTTGCTCTTGGATGTTAATAGTCCTTTTCTGATAGTAAAAAGGACTCAACCAGGATAAGTGCTTGCAGGGGAGCATTTACAATGACTGCCAGTGATTTAACAAGAGACAGAAATGTTTGTGCTGTCGCAAGAATTGCCAGCTTCATAACTGTCAAGGCAAACTGTTAAGGCAGCACAGCAGCATTGTGGTTAGTGCTGTTGCCCCACAAGGTCATGGGTTCGGTTCCCGGCCTGGGGCATGTTTGCATGGTCTCCCTCGGCCTGCGTGGGCTTCCTCCCACCGTCTAAAGACATCATGTTTGGGTTAAATGGTGTCTAAATAGTCCGTAGGTGTGAGTGTGACTGTGAGTGGTTGTTGGTCTCTGTCTGTCTCTGTGTGTTGGCCCTGTGATGGACTGCTGACCTGTCCAGGGTGTACCCCGCCCTCACTCAGTGTGAGCTGGGATTGGCTCCAGCCCGAGAAGATGAATGAATGAATAGGCTGTTAAATGCTACCGCTCCGATCACTCTGTAGCCTTTCCGTCTGATGAAAAGGCTCAGGAAAATTTATGCAAGTTGTTGGTTGTTTTTTTTTTTTGTTGTTTTTTTTAATCATCTGGCATCTTCTCAATAACTTCACTTCCCGTGACCTATTCCTAGCAGTGACCTATCCATAGGGACGTGCGAAAGCTTGTGGGTAAGCAAATTCAGCAGATCTTAACGCCCTCTCTGCATTGCACCTGATCGAGGGGGGAGAAAAATCCCCAGCATACACACCATCCAATCCTCCTGCACCCCCTCTAATCCTCCCTTCCCTCCCTGCTTTCATCCATCCCTTTAACTCCCCCCCCCCCCACCTCTCTTCCTCTCTCTCCCCCTCTACCAGCAGGCCGGAGCAAGATTCATTCAGAGCACAATCAGCACGAGACATGAATACAGAGCAGAACTGCGTCACAAACTCACACAGACACACACACACCCAAACGCACACACCAACATAGGCAAACACTCACAAAATGTCTCTTCAACCTTTGAAAGTGATGATGAGTTAGCTGAGTGCGAGAGCTGGAAACACACACACACACACACGTGCATTCTCACATGCACGCACACAAAAAGAGACACACCCTGTCGTTAACCTCTGGGAGTGCTGATGAGAAGACAGAGTGCAGGGAGCCCTATACACTGTGCTGCCTCTGCCAACTATTTTTAACTGCTACTTTACCTTATTCCTTAAACTTGTGCATCCCACTGTGTGTACACACACACACACCTGCATCTCTGCAGGTGGGCAGGTGTGTGGGTGCAGTAATGTGTGCACTACAGGAGCCACTGCAGCAGTATAGATCTTTTTCTTTTGTCAGATTCAGCGTATTTACTGTCCAATACCAAAATCACGGTTGATTGATTGTAATGTATAGTTATTTTGCTAGTTAATAAGGAAATATAAGGCATAGCTGGAAAGAGTTTACAGCTCTAAAGGTCAAGGCTTGATTGCTTTGCAATAGTTTGAGGCCTTGAATGTAGATGTTCTCAGATAGATGTCCTCATGGTTTCTGTGATTAGATGTTTTTATATTTGAAAATGAATACATCCATCAAGTCAGCGTAGGTCAAGCTAAGAATGAAGATCTTTGATTACTTTATAAGCCGAACAGTGTTGCTGATACAGTCCACTCACAATGTAAAATGGATTTCATTAAATTTACATTTGAAAAATAAATAATACATTTTTCCCGTGTTCTTATTTTTTCCCTTCAAAATTCAGGTTTTGAGTCTGGGTCTGGGGAATCTAATGCAAAATAAATGGACTCTTTTTTTATGATTCTTTAACTAGTCAGTCAGATTTACTTGCAAATGCACATTTAACAAGACACTTTGCCTGAGTCTCCTCACAGGTATTTCTCACGACCAACACATAGGACCTTCACCCTCCTGTCGCATTTGTTTACCTTTGACTACATTTATGACTCAACATCAGCTGTTCAGACTGGTGTTTTGAAGAGGATCATAAACACACACTGAGGAGGAGCTGTCGACACAGCACTTCATGTCTCATCACTGATCAATAATTCATTTACTCTCCTTCTCTGTTTGGACTCTGGCTTCCTCTACTAAAGGGACGACTCAGGGACATGTACACACATATATGCCGCCTCACACACAGCACACACTATGATACTGCTCAGGGCTGTTGTGTGCTTTGACTGACATGTCAGCCGTGCTGCGGTGACACTTCTATCCTTTCAAGTGCGCGTCGCTGTTTGCGAACACTTAGCAACTCTGACCTGAATGCTACATGTTTCAATGTGTGCGTGTGTGTGTGTGTGTGTGTGTGTGTGTGTCTTCAATGTGCCTGGTCGATCATTATTAGACATGTGCCTCATTTCAACCTTGCATCACTGTTCACACGTTTCATCAAAACCAAACGGTGTGTTACCGTCACCTTTGTGTTTGCCAGTGTGTGTGCGCATGCTCCAAGCAGGCTGCCTCTTTGGGTTTTTTTTTTTTTTTTTTTTTTTGTCCCCCCCTTTTGGATGATTTGTTTGCTCTTGTGCTCAAACTAGATCAGGAGAGCGACGTGTCATTGTAACCCAGTGAATAGGCACCGTGCTTAAATGCAAATTTGTAGCACCGCAATGACAGGGAGCAGAGGAGCAGACAGAGCAGGGAAGGGCAAGAGGGAAGAGACAGGTGAGGTGACTGAGGGAAGGAGGAATTTGGAGAGAAGGGAGTTGAAAGATGAGGAGAAGGAGACGAGACAATGAAGGGGGAACTGATGTGAGGGTAGAGGAGATGATGGAAAGAGGAACAGACAGGGCGAATGGTGTGAGAGTGAGAGTAATTGAAAGCCATCTCCACAGTTGGCTCAGGAAGTACAAGCTCATGACTGCACCATTACTGAACCATCGCTGATTTCTCTGAAGTGTCGCTGTGTATGTCTGTGATCATGATCTTGGCATGCCCTTCATGTGTGTGTGGGTGTGTGTGTGTGTGTGTGTCTGTCTGTCTGCGCATGTGGACATAAGCATGTAACATTTGTTGAAACCTAACTAGTGAGATATGTCCCTCTCCACTTGATACATTTTTTATTTATGTATTTTTTTTACTGATCACAGCCAAATTATTGTCTGCTATTGGTCTTTGGGCAACAGCTGTACTGTGTGTGTGCCTTGTAGCCCTTTTTACACTTCCAATAATCCGAGAATTTATTGAAATTGGAAACCATTTGAGTGTCGTGCCTTCTGTAGTTTGGGTACTGTAATGCCTCACTTAGGCTGTGGAAATCAAGACTTTTGCTTATACAAATTGCTCTACCATAATTACAATTTACATATGTTTTTCTTTTGACATTGAACAATAAATATTTGCAAAACCTTGCGTCTCTCAACAGTGGACCCAGAGCCACAGTGACAATTTGGGATGCCAAGGTTGAGATGCATTCTGGAGCGGCTCCATTAACAACAGATGGAAAGCCAACTATTTTTCATCAAATTTGTATTTGGGCTTTTTTTTTTTTTTTTAATGCCACAAATAGCTCCGAATCAGAAAATATGCCCAGAAAAAGAGGATGGATGCCATCATATCAAGCGAATCGGCTTCACGGTCTATAATCTGTTTCAGAGTCGTTTATTTTATGGAAATAGAAAACAACCAGTGATGACTTCTCTGACCTTTTAATTTGCATTTTCTTCCCTATTGTTGGCTTTGTTTGTTCTTAAGATGCAAAGTCTGACTGAGTTGCTCCCACATTTGGGTGTTTATTTATGTCATGTTTGTTGTGTCATTTGTCTGTTCTACCAAAGGTCATAGTTGGTGTATGTGGGAGGTTTTTACTGCTACTATGCCTGTGCCACCTCCCTACAGCTATGATGAATGGCAGCGTGTTATGCCTTCAACGCACATGCTGACATACACACAGACACACCTCCCACCTACAAACACAGTGATGTTATTGTCATCCGTCCCTCGAGTGACGTTCTGACTTCTACCAGGCTTGCTGTTGACAGCTTTCTTTAGGATGGTTGCTCTATATCTCATTGGCTGTATTGCATATCCATACAGGGGCTCTGCTTTGGCCATCTGTATCAAAGTGCCTCTCTGGACTGCATCCCACACAGTGATGTATGTGGATGGATGAATAACATTCATACTGTGGTCCATACAGGGCAGATTTATGTATATGGAATATTGATGCATGTGATATAGAGAGGATATCCTTTTCTGTCGATCAGCTTCTCGTTTTCAGGATAAAGATTAGCTTATTTCTGGTTGAAGCAGTGCCTCTGTGATACGAGCATGAGTGCTGTTGTGCTTGACAGGATTTCATGCCCTTTTTTTTTTTTTTTTTTTTTTAAGGGTTAGAATAATTGTCATATGTTCCCCGTGTGGGACGTCTGGATAGTGAAAAAATACTGAACTCTTGTAAATATCAGGATGTGGAGAAGAAGCATAGCTGGCAACTTTCTGGGAATGCAACAAAATCACATTTCAAACATTTTAAATTTCATCCTACATGTGTTCCTCTTCAGTTATCCTGGTTGGCATTGCACATGCACTTTAAAAATAAGAACGGAACAGAACATCTCAATAGTTTTGGCTGGTTTTCTCTTGCTTGTTCCCCTAAAGGAGTTCGTTCTTTGATGGCTTTGTTTTTCACATCACTGGGACTAGAGTTATTCACTCTGTTGTTATCTTAGTAACTGTGAAAACATGATGACTTTTTGCCTAAACTGAACTTAGTTGCTGTTTAATCAAAGTGAAACCACTGCATTTTCACATGATAACATGGATTTATCAATCGTGTAAATGATTCAAAAATGTTTTGGAAGGTACAGATAAATGGCATCATCCCACTGATAGATCAGAAATATCAGAAAACATTTCTATTGGCAATATTATAATATATAATATGATATGAAAATTTTGATACAAGTATCTAAAAAGTAAAATGTGGATGTACATATTCCTCTAATGTAAGCTGTGCTTTGACCCTCTTAACCTCGATCATAAACCCACTCAAACAAAATCACTAAGGAAAGTCAGTAACTTTGGCCAACAGCGCCTGATCAATATAGGATGAAAATATTGATACATTTGACCTTCAATGATCTGACTCACAGCTATGACTAACCTTTCACTTCTAAATTGGGGCAACAGCCCCAGGTTTGAAAAAAATATTGACATGCATAATCTTCCTGGCCTTTTCATCCGTGTTCATATGAACACATATCAACATGATATTTTCTATATTTCCTATATACAGGATCTCTGAGCTTACAATAGAGCAGCAGTATTCAAATATTGTTAGTGGTTTATCGTCTAAAGGCTCTCATGATATCCCTTTTCCAGTGAGAGCACTGCAGTAGCTAGTTGAGGGGCTATTTTAGGTGCAGTCAGATAGTTATATGGCAGTGTGGCTATATTTAATAAAAGTCTCCCGAACACTGCGCCAATCTCGCTCCCTGGGGCTATCTGGGTTTGACTGGCCAAGTCTGCTCCCATTTAATGTGAAGTGGCAGGCAGAAGACGTGCCATTCTCTTTCTCTCTCTCTTTCCCAGGGTCTTTTCCGTGTATGAAACACGGGAGGAAAAAGGGGAGAGGGGAGGGGTCGCGGCAAGATGAATTGGAGAAGTTTAATATCTATTTCTCTGTGTTTTCCTTTTAGAAAACCTCTAGGCAAATCCTGCCTCAAAACATGTCCTCTGTCTTCCCCTTCTTTGACCTTTATGACTGCCTTGTGTGTCCAAGTACGTACGTGTCATGCTGCAGATGTCTATCCATAAAACTTAAATAAATAGTTTAAATCGTACAATCTTAGCGAGTCAGTTTCATTGTGTTCCGTTTTCTTTCTCCATCTCCAACTATGTTTTCCTTACATTTTTGGATGTAAAGCAGTTTTTAAAGCAACTTGCTCGGTGGAGAATTCATCACGTCCTCTGCTTTTATTTCTGTCTTACCACTGCAAAACCACACTCAATCTCATTCCTCCTCACACCAGCTTTCCACACGAAGGCGATAGGCACGGTACAGTGGTGTGTACAGAGCTGTGGTAGACTGCAGGGCAAGGCAGAAAGGGTGACTCAAATCTAGTAGATCCTGCACAGGCAACCTCAATATATACACAGAGTGCTGTGGATCAGCGCAGCATGGGTGTGACTCCAACTGTGCAGCTTTGGTCTGTCTACCTACAACTGTGCAATGAGGTCTGGTGATGCTCCACAACATGAAATAACCATGAGTCAGGTTGGGCATACAGATGCCACTGTACCTGATGAGCCCCTTAACAGGGGGCATGAGCCTGTGTGTGTGTGTGTGTGTGTGTGTGTGTTTATGTGTGTGTGGGTAGAGGGGGAAGCTGCAAGAGCAAGAGACGAGGGTAGGAGAAAGTTACATCTGTCATCTTTACCCCTGTGGTGTGAGGTTGTGCGTGACTGTGATGTGAAAGTGTGTGTGTGTGTGTGTGTGTGTGTGTGTGTGTGTGTGTGTGTGTTGATGGATACGCCGTTATGCATGTCTATAGGACCTTAATCAGACATCAGAGGTGCAGTATTTGAAAGAGAACCTACGAGGCAAAATGGGAGGAAAGCAGAGGGATGGGTGGTGATACAAGGAGTGCATCTGTCAAGCTATTGCTTTCCCTGAACGTGTGGGTGTTTTTTGTGGTAGGAAGTGTATAGAACCAAAGCACAGAGTCAATATGTCTCACATTACATGTCAGAGGATGATCATGGAAACGGGAGATTGAGGACATCAGAAGGATGGAGGAGGAGGAGGAGGAGGGAGGGGCGAGGAGGCATAGCTGCCATAGCAGAGGGAGTAGACAGGAAGGGTAGAGAGTCAGAAGGAGCATGGAGAGAGTTGTTCTGAAAGAGAAGTGCTGGGGGATGGGGAGGGGGTTGTAAGGGCTGCGGAGGGAGGGGAGGTCAGAGGGGAGAGCAGCAGGTAGAGTGTACATCTGTCACCTTCTGCTCCTCCAGGCCAAGGATGCCCAGGAGGATGAGGGGCAGGAGGGTGAAGCAAAGGAGGGGTTACAGTACCAACAGTGAGAGGAGCACAACTAAACAGGTTAATATTTATTTTAAAGCTGAATTCATTTGAGCACTCCTGATATGGCTCTGAAATGCTGAGAAGCATGCCTTTGAGTGGAGTATAATTGATTTTACTTGGTATTTGAAAAATTCCTATGGTTGTTGAATATTTTCTCTTTGAAATGTTAGTCTGTTGTACAAGAACACAGGACACGAAGAAAAGAAAGAAAAAAAAAAAAAAACACAAGCGAAAAGGACCTGAGGAGAAAAGGTGACACCAAGAAAAGAGAGGAAACTGCACCAGTGGAAATGGGAGCCACAAAGGTGCCGTGTTCATAACTCTACGGAGGTTGACATTGTCCCAGAAACTTATGAATAACATCCCTCTGTGTCAGCTGGTCTCTAAGTGTGTGTGTGTGTGTGTGTGTGTGTGTGCCTGTGTGATGAAGCAGAAGAAGTCATGGGCTTAGCCACTGTCTATCGTGCAGGGCCTTGTCGCTGTAGAGTCCACTGGGATCGGGAGCGGAACAGAAATGACCCGGAAAGACAGGACATACAGCTGCAGGGACGTCAGAATATCAAGGAAGCAACTCGGTTCACATCAGTCTCTGCACAGCTTGACCCCATCTGCACGAGCCGTTTAAACATTCAGCACACTAAGGAGGACAGACAAACTGTCAACATTTAACATTTATCATGCGAATTATCTGTTCTCTTTTTATGCAGTCTGCACATGTTGTACTATGTATAAAGATACAATTTCGTAACTAAACCTCAAGGACTTAATGTTTTAATGCATGAAAAAATAAAGGCATCCTGAAAACCTCTCAATCTAATAGGATTTTATTCTCTGTATAAGTCTAAAAAATGTAAAGATGTGATGTATAATTCGTATAAAAAAGGTTGGAGATGCCGCTATTGTACTTTTGTACTTTTGGGCCCAGCCCTCGCAAGAGTTGTGCTGCTTTTGAGAAACAAACATTGGATAACATTGCAGACATTTTATTTTGCATTTTTATTTGCATCTATATATTAGGCTTAGATGCTGCTCTTTTCAAAGTCACAGCCACTACAGCATGTCTCTTGAATTCAGTGAAGTGTGACAGAAGTGACAGAAGTGAATGGTTGTGTGAGGTAATTGGGGGAGGGGAAGTAAGGCCATCTGTGTTCAAATATGTTTTCTCGTGTCTAGCATAAGGTGAAACCGGAGTGTTTAAGATGCACGTTTGGCAATGTGTACATAATCTGTTACACACCATCAGGTGTAAGCGTTAGTCGTGCGGTTGAGGACGGGAACTAGTGAAACGAAGAGTCCGGGGTTTATAGCTTACTACTGAAAATACTGAGGGATGACTGTGGGCTTGAGTGCTCCGTCAGACCCGGCCCCACTATATTGACTGATGCCTTCACTTATTGGTGGATCCAAGAATAGAGGATGAGTCACATTGATGATTCATCCTCAATCTGTGTCTCTTTTATTTATTTCTTGGCAGTGTTTTTGTTTATTTCTGCCGTTTCATTCTTGCTAAATTGGGGGGGGAGTAAATGATGCAAGAAAAGCAATGTGTTGGTTTGGGCCTCAGTGGAATAATACTGAAGACATCAATATACCAATTGGTTAATTGATGACAGAGGTACAAAGTGACATCACAAATTTTTCATTTCCCAAAAATGACGAGCAATTGAGAATAAATCCTAAATCCATGATGGAGTGTTACAATTTCAGACATGCATTTACTACTGGGACTTCATACATCCCTACTTCACGTTGACTCGTACATTGATTTGAGGAGGGGGGATGTAACTCAGCACTAATTTCCAACAGAATTACAGCTCAGTCGTAGCCCCTCCTGCCTTGCAATGCATCCCTGTCTGCAAAAATGCTTACAAGTGTCCAATATCCACTAACACGTATTGGTGGGGGGGGGGGGCACTAAAATCAATATCACAGTTAATTGGTAGAATATCTGTGTGCATGTGAGTACCCATGGAATTTTTCACAGTGTAAATGTGGTCCATTGATAGATTTAGCTCCCTAACAACCAATACTGTGTAATAAAGGACTTTGCCACAGTGCTAGTTAAGAGCACTTAGGAAAGCATACCTGACTGAATGGTGTGTGTGTGTGTGTGTGTGTGTGTGTTGAATGTGTCCGTGCACGCATGTGCACTGTATGAGAATGTGTGTGTGTCACTGCCATTAATAAAAGGCCTAAAGGCCTAATTGAGGACGTCATTGACTTGCGCAGGTCACAATCGGTGCAAACACATTCATTCCACACAAATTGATGGCATCACTGAAACCCACTCTTGTGTAGCAGCATAGATTAGATTAGAATAGAATAGGAAAAAACCTGGAAGAAGTGTATAACCTTTAAATCATAACATAAAATCGGCTCACAGAAAAGAGCAAATTATAAAATAAAAAAAAGATCATATCTTTGAAGTACAATACCTGCATGAAATCTCATCGCTGGACAGTTGTCCAACGTACAGGGCTCTGTTCAGAGTCCTGGCACAGCAGTAAGATGTTAGCTCATTAGTTTTAGCTGCACTGCCTAATGCAAATACAACGTTTTCTGTCCTGCTCATGCATATAAATGGCTACTGGACAAAACATTACAGCAATGCCTCTCTGTATAATTAAATTTGTTGCGACAAAAACCGTAAACTAGAGCTTCAAAAGATCCGCCGAGGAGGCTAAACATCAATCTGACTATATTAAAAATGGATTAATAGAATTCACTGCAAGGATTTTGTAATGGACTTCATTACGTTCTATGTTTTCAACTAAATTGGCAACTCAGAGCCTTTGTCTGATAGTCATTTAATACACCATGCAATGAACTGCTTTAATTTGGCAGATTTCGCAGGAGTGAAAAGCACAACATTTTCAATCAATCATGTGCAGATTGGTGTTTGATCATAAATCAAACAATAACAGTGTCGGCACAGATGTTGGGATTTAAAAATCGAGAGTTGTACATTTCGCATCGGCCCATTACAGCAGAGTAATGTGTTACAAAGTCCTCTGTGGCTTGTGTGTTGCAGGACCAACAAGACCTTTGTGGAAATTCTGTCTTGTGTAAGCGATGTTGCCTGTAAGGCCTCCGCTGCTCCCATCTGTAGTGGCCTACGAGTAAATGCCCAGACGACAACAATCGGTTGTCATAAGCTCCTTACCCAGACAATCCAAAGGGATTTTACAGGAGAACAATCTATTATACTGCCATGAATCATCAGTGAGTCCCTTACTTAGTTTTAAACATTTACTGAAATTAATGAGCCCCAATAATGAGGAGCTCATCAGTTGTTTAATACAGGATGGAATAAATATCCAGGATAACTGGAGTCTCAATGATTCTGGCATTATTAAAGCGGCATTGTTTGTGTTCCTTTGGTAGACAATATTCATCTCGCCTTACCCACAAGCCATTGCACTTCATCCTGGAGTTTCCCTGCGGTCCAGATTATTGTGACTGTGTTCTGTACTGGAGACAGCCTGCGGAGTCGTTTTCTTGGAACAGGTCTGTCACCGAGTTTACTTCTTTGGTGTATAATGAAAGCTTAAGTCAGCAGTTCCAGCAGGCAGGGGAGACACTAATTCCCCTCTAATGATCCAAATCGAATTTGTCAGGACACAACCATTTTAGTGTTTTGGATTTTTTTTTTTTAAGCATATGTCTCATAGCATGCTGTGCTGCTGGGGATTGTATGAATATAAAAATTAATAAATAATGTCAAAACAACATGACCTAAGTAGTTATTCGAGTCAAAGATGTAATGTGATTTAATCTAATCTCATTTAAATTGGCCCTGTGATGGACAGGCGACCTGTCCAGGGTGAGAGCTGGGATTGGCTCCAGCAACAACCCCCCCCCACCATGACCCAGACACGGATAAGCAGTTGAAGCTGAAGAATGAATGAATTATTTAAGTTAATGTTTATTTTTTCCTGCTTATGTGGCAAATCTTTGGCTGGTAGCAATGTAGGATTGCTACCAGCTAAATTCATCTTTTCACTACTGTGTTTTCATTGCTTTCCTGCTGTCTAACATTATCTATTTCCCCAGCAACTCATGTTTCTTCTGCCAGCATCATGCTGCACCTGTGATCTTTAAAGCTATCCATTGGTCAGACAGTGTCATGCACTTAACCGTCACCGACTTGTTAGCGCCTGCTAAAAAGAAAGTGTACCAGGAAAACTTTTGATTTGTTGGATGTCCTAAAAAGTTTTCAGAGTTATATCATGAGATAGATGTAAATATTATCACTGTGAGACAATTTCCTTGGGTGCAGGCAAGGTAATGTGTTGCTAACAAACTACTGCCTGGAGCAACCACCTCTCTCCTGCTGGCTCATGTCCTTGTCTGCAACAACATAAATAACTTGTGTGTTTTGTCTGTTTGTGTGTGTGTGTGCACCTGCTAAAGGTATCTACAGTACATGAATCACTGGAAGTGCTTGTAGAGTCACAAGAGAGAATGAAGAGAAGGAGGGAAAGGAGCAGAGAAGCAGCAGGGAGGGTAAGAAGAAGATGAGATGGAGGGAGCACAGAGAAGGTACAGTATTCAAAGAGAATGAGAAAATTGGATAAAGGTGGGGAATAATAATGACTATTACTATTATTTATATAGCGCTTTTCAAAACAGTCTTATAAAGTGTAAAATCACTTTCCATTGGATAAAAAAAAGTGCAAATCTAACAATAAGAAAAAGCTGATACAAAAAGAAAAAAGAAGGAGAAGCGTTTTTGTTACGCATGTGGTTGATAGTATAGTATGACAATAAAACTACAAAGGACGAAGAAACATATCGGCAAGGACACAAGGCGAGATCCTTTTTCATGTATTTAGTCTGTGCAACTCCATCTCAGACGTTGGCTCAATTTCTTCACAGCAGTTTAAACAAACGTTCCAGGAGCATTGAAGCTGATATAACATGATGCTCATAAACAAGGTCCATTCATTTCATTCTTCGGCACTGCGCCGACCGTTCTACCACAAAAATGCATTCGATTATAGTCAAAGAATTTTAGAATAGGAAGAAAACCATGGAAACAGTAAGTTGGATAAACTCCAACCATTGGAAGAAGCTGCTACGATCCTTTCTTCTGAGCTCACTCACCACCTATTGAGTTATAATATTACTAGAAAAAAACTACTATTTTAGCAAAGGGGCCAAATGGTTTAAAGCAATTTGTACCAACATTTTCTTTCCAGTAGTTCCTGGTTTGCTTATTCAGTTTTAGTCAAGATTTTTATCCTCTTGTCTACCATTTCTCATAATCAGCATAAAAAGAAGAGCAAATGAATCTTTAGCAGTTTTTGAAGCACAGCAGAAAAGTATATTGTATTGCATATTGCAAGTCACCTAAAGAAGCTAAAATCATCATAATACTAATGGAAATAGTACTAATACCACAAAAGTTGTACATCACATTCATGCTACTCTTACTAACTGCGGAATGTGGGAATAAGCAACAGTTTGCTAAGACACTGAAGCGTAACATTTATTGTTGAGTTTTGTACTTGCATCAACCCGAATGTTTGAGCCAAACGGGAAAAAAGAAAATGTGACTTTAATCACTGTGTTTTCGTTTTAACCCCCATTGTAATTTAACCAGATGGAGGATTCCAGTCATCGTCTGGAGTCATCAGAAGAAAAAGAGGAAAAAAGCCAATTGAACGTTGGAGAGCCGAGCTCTTTCCCATTCGAAGATGTCCTCTCTCCTCTGAACTGTGACTGTGAATCACTGACATTCACAGAGAAACTGCTTTACGCTGTGTTTCTACCCGTTTATTCCGACCAAAGGACAAATCTGTGGATAATTTCAGTGTTGTTCTAAAACTTCCTGAGCTTCTGGATAATAACTCTGCTCTGACGCATCATGTCTGCCAGATACTATCAGCGGAAGAGAGTTGAAATATAAAATTGGTTTATTCAGAGTTTGTAGTTACATCATCTGGTCTGTTTATTATGGAGAGGAGAGGACTTCCATGGAGGATTAGGCTCCCCGTAAAAAAAAAAAAAAAAAAAAAAAGCCCAGATTGACTAACCGGGAGACGTTTATGGCAATAGTGTTGTATGGCAACAGCTCCTATGAACCAACATTATTTCAGCCAACTCTGTGTTTCATTATTTGTTTTGATTGAGGGCCTCCCGTGGCAGATGTTACACGCTGTGCATTTGAAAGGTAGTTTACGGTATTGGAAAAGACATTGTTATTCTTAGCTTGTTTCTTTGGCCCCCGAGGGTAGTTCCAGGTTAATTAGTCCTAAAGCATCTATCTAATTCTATCAGGAATAGAATTACTTTGTGCTGCCTAAAATGATTGTTTTCCTTCGGACAAAAAAGATGCTGAATTTGACAGCAGCACAACCGCAAAGTTCCGAACCCTAAAAAATTGTATGCCTTGCTGCTGAACGAAGCTCGAGCCCCTTCAGATCTGACCTCATTAGTTTGGGGCTTTTGATCTGCAAATCCACTGCTCAGATGAGCCTGTGTATTAAACTGTACAACTCTACTTTTAACTATACCTTCTTGGAGGCAGGACAGTAGCTTGGCAGAATGTCAGCAGCTCAATTGGGCAACCTCATGCGCATTAGTGATGCAAATCTCTACACTTTGCCGTCGATTCACCTTGCACTGGCCGTACCACTGATTCACTTACATGCTCAAAGCAAAACACAAAGTGGGCAAAGAGGGATGAGGCAAGAAAAAAAAAAAAAAAAAAAAGGAGACAGCATGATGGGCAGGGGCTGATGGTGATTGATGACTACAGGGGCATCCAACTCCTGACGTGGTTTGATTCCACTGATTTATATTTAAAAGAATGCACTCAAGGAAAGCAGGCAGCGGGGGATGAGGTGAAAGTGAGGACTTGGATCATCCCAGCAAAGCTATCTGTCAGTCGGATGGGTTGTTCTTCAGGCTTGCATGTCTGCGTCCTGTGTTTTCCAATGTTTGCACTCCCGTTATACAGTTGGATTTCTGTTCATACCTGTATGTATTTTTCCTGTGGGTTTGTGCGTGTTAAGGCGTGCACCACATGCGCCAGTGAGTGATTTGCTTCTTCATCTCAATGGCAGTAAATGCATCAAGGTAAACGGCCACTGTTTTCCTTGGTTGCGTTTTTTCCTTCTTACTTTTGTGTAGGTGTGTACTCATGATGGCATGTGTGGGTGTGCATGTGTGGGTGGGCAGTGTTAGTGCATGCAAAAACACTGGCTATAAAAAGAACCAAATCTAGTGCTGAACTTTTCAAAGGTACACACATTTGTATGGTGGCTTTGCCCACACACGCGCACACACACACACACACACACACACACGTACACACAGAAACTCGCTTGTGGCCGAAAGACACATATGTTAAACCCTTCGAGCAATTAAAGCACTTCAGTAATATCTCCATGTCCAATCACAAGACTTAAGATTACGGCTGTGACGAATGAGGATAAAATGCTTTAACTCTGTGTATCTGTCACATATTCAAACACTCGTGTTTGGCTAACACAGCATGGAAATCAATAATCTCTGTAACCATTCATAAAGCATTAAGGTGGATACAATTTAAATAGTCTCAGACATAAACTTACTCATATATGATAAAATGTTTAAATTCAAAAATTGTTTCCATTAAAATTTAGTAAAGTGGTTAAAAAAAGGTGGGGATTAAATACACAACAGTTGAAACCTGATGACAAAATACACAGTGACAAAAAAAAAAAAAATGCCTTTCACTAAATATTAAAATAAAAGCAGCAGAACAAAAGTAATTGGTGCACAGCGACTGGCATTGACAGCAGTTGTTGCAAGCGGAGATAAGCTCCTAGTTACCGGCCTGTTTTTCTGGTTTGACTGGAATAAATTAGCAGATGATTTGATCACATCATGTTGTTTTTATGAACCATTTTATGACACAGAATATAGCGTAGGGCCATATTTCACCAAAGACATTTACTATACAGGTCATGGGTGTCAGTCACACAGGCAAACTGCGTTGACACGCGCACAAACACACATTCAGACACGCAAAGAAACAAGAGGAGGATGAATGCAGACATAAGCAAACACATAATGACGTGCACGCACCCACACACACCCACACACACACACACACATTGGGGCAGACATCAAACAAAGAGATGCAGACAAAGGCAAAGGCTCATGTAGTGATGCACACAAGGGAGTCAAACTGTGATCATGAATGGGGTAATAGTGAGGCCTCAGAGGAGAGTTGCCCCGGGCTTACCTTAACATGTATGAAAGGATCAGATAGAATATGTGCATGTTGTATACAAAACAACAACAACAACAACAACAACAACAAAAACAAAAACAAAATGCAACATTTGCACACTGCAGACATGTGCAATCCATGCATGCAGGATTGGTACGAGTGCAAATGCATTTGAAAGCATGTGCATGCATGCTTTTTGTTTGGATCTTTTTATATGTCTGGCTTTGCGTCTTAGCATGTGAGTCCCAGCTATATGCCCGATGCAGGTCTTTTAATAATGCAACACTTGCAGAGGTAAAGGCCTGTGTGCCTAGCGGAAGCGTGGAGGGGGAGAACGAGGGAGAAGGAGCCGATGGGAGACAAAGATTAAGAGGATGTGGGCAAGTGGAGGAGAAGTGATGACATTCGGCAGGGACAGTCATGCCGGGAGGGTGTTGTTACACTCTCGTGGGATGACAAGAAACTAAGAAACCAAATATTCATCCAACAAATTCTAACACAACAAGACTTTTAATGTAAAAGTTTCTAAAAATTCCAACTCCGTGTCATAGCAACTAATAACGAGTGAGCAGGAGGCATATCAGTGTCCTGCTAATGGGTTCCTCTGCAAAATTCACAGCTGTCATGGATTGCACTCTGACATTTTAGTTTTAGCAGCTTTACCCTTCCATCGCCTTGCCGAGCCTGTGAATATATACATTAGCATTCATATCCATATACTCCTCAAATCTATTGTTTACATATATTTACTTCATATTTGTACTCTTCCTCCCATCACATCATAGACCAAGGACAATTAATTGGATGCAGGAGCAGCTTGTGTTTCATTAATGTAATCATTGTGTTTCCAGGAAATGATTCATTCACCGTGAAAATAAGTAAAGGAGAATAATTATCAAAAAACCAGCTTAAAGTCAGCTTATCATTAAAGTGGAGTCAGCAACGACAAGTGAAAATGATTGGATACTCTTTTTGCAGGGAATATATCAGAGGAGAGAAAGAAGTAAATAGCCGACAGGAAAAGTCAGCTGCAGGGATTTGCAATGGTTGAGGAGACAGTTTGAAGCTGACTATTAGAAGAAAAGAGTCACAGTTGATAGGTAAGTTAATATGCTATACCCAGTTCTACAGTGATTCTTTTTTTACCATTACAGAAAAAAAAGAGAGCTATGGGTACAGACGAGCTGGGGTAGATGAACGAGGGCAGAAGGGAGAAAAAAGGAGAGAGAGAATTTTATTGTGTGTTTGTAAGGACACGGGGAGAATGGAGGGGGTGTGGTGAGAGGAGGGGCAGGTGGAGATGGTCGTGGGGAGAAGGGAAGGCAGAAAAATGACTTTTGGGAGATAGCAGCAGAGCATTGGAGGTACGCCTCACCACATGATCGCATCACTGGAGACACAGTGAGAGTAACTGCTGACCTGAGACGCAGGGTGATGTGTAGCCAAACAGGAAGTGGTGAGGACGATGTGTCAACGTGCGAATGTGCATGTGTGCATGTATGTGTGTGTGTGTGTGTGTGTGTGCCCACATGCAAGAAGTTAGTGGCTGCATGACAAAGGAGAGAGACGTGCAGGAGAGACGCAAAAGGGAAGTGATGAGAATGTGTGTGTGTGTATGACAGCAGGTTGTGGTGCAGAGTGAAAATTATTAAGAGGGTTGTTTGCTCTGCAATAAGGCCAAGGGTAGGTGGGTAAGGTCTTGGGGGTGGGAAAATGAAGACGCTACAGAGGGGGAGGGGTGAGGGTCAGAGGACTGTGGGGGGGGCATGAGGGTTGCGAGGCTTTGCTAGGTGTGGGAGAGGACAGCTGGGAGTACAGTACAAACAATCAAACTATTGTGGCTGTGGGGGAGGATAATAAAGGGGCAGGGGAAAGGATTAGGAGGATGATAAGAAAGTGGGGGGGGGGGGGGGGGGGCAGTCAGGGAGGATGGGAGAGTGAGAGAGTTGGGGTGGGGGGTGATGCGTGAGTTGCTGCAGTGGAGCTCCTCACCCACAAAGGAACCCCATGCAGCCGCAGCCACCGAGCCAGAACCACCGCAGCTGCGACACACTGCTAAAACTGTGCCTGTTTGTGTGTGCGTGTGTGTGTGTGTATTAGTTTGTAACCTACTGAAAGTGTTTGTGTGCGTGTGTGTGTGTGTGTGTGTGTGTGTGTGTGTGTGTGTGTGTGTATTTGAAGCTGTGGTGGGAACTGCGGCTTTGAAACCCCAACCACATGCAAGACTGAGGTCTGAATTTCTGCAATACACTGCAGAGCGGTGTGTAGGAGTGGGTTAGAGACGGAGGGATAGAGAGCGCAAGAGAGAGAGAGGATGTGAGAGACCTGAGAGATAGAAGAGGACGGACAGAGAGAGAGGAAGTGAAATAGCGGAGATAGAAAGTGCCAGAGAGGGACAGAGAAAAACCGACTAAAAGCTTGAGGAAAACAAAGATTAAATAAAGAAGAGATGAGGTCAAATGGAGCAAGGAAATAGTGAAACATGGACATAGTGGAGGCCAGGAGGGAGGGAGAAAGGGACTGAAACGAGACATGATGGAGACAAAGAGTGATAAAGGGTGAGAGGAGGTGTGGGGGGGGGGGTTTGTGGATGTAAAGCAAAAGAAATAGATGGAGCGGCTGTGAGTGAGGGGAAAGGATCGAGATTCGGATTAATGAAATAAATGCAGAGGAGGGCTCTGGAGGCAAAAGGAGACAGGAGAAGAAGAGAGGCAGGAGGAGAAAGAGGAAGAGATAGAAAGAAGCTGCTGGGGGGGGGCAGAGACTGAGGACGAGATTAATAGTTTTGTAGATCTACTCCTGTGTTGGAACCTCAAGAGTAATGCCTTTTTCTCCAATCCTTTCTTCCACCCTCCTAGATTCTCTTTTTAAGAGCTTTCTCAAATAGACACAGAGTGAGGCTCTCATACACATATACGTACACAAGACGCACACACAATGAATACCTGCTGTGATTCATGTGAGCTGTCGCCCTTCCAGAGAGCATTTGCCTGCTCCCTAATAGGAGAAATTCTTTAATACGGGGCCACTGAGGATTTCAAAGCCACTTAATGCAGTTCGCATGTCTCCGAACACATTCGAGGGCCCGGGCCCTCAATAGACAGCCATAAATAACCCACAATACCAGGCTGTTGCATACTGTGGGGATATGAACACTGTGTGTGTGTGCTTGTGCGCACACCTGTGTTGAGGTGAACACATGCATATAGCTGCACAGTCATGGAACGAAAAAACACTAAGTAGCCCCATCCGCAACAGTTTCTAGAGAGGAAATTTGATCTCGGTGCTCATGATGAATTACTTCGGCATCGTATCTGTCACTGCCGCTCAGGCTCCCAGGCCTTTCAGCTAAGTATCCACATTGTAGAACATCAGCGCACTCAGAGTTTAGACTGGAACCTATTGTCTCGGGTCTGCCCCTTTGTGTGTTTTTTTTTGGGGGTGGGGGGGAAGTGGTGATAAAATACTGCAATTTATGACTTTATTGTAAAATCCTCAATTATTAAGAAAGCTTCCGTCTCTAATTTATCCTGGCAAGACTTTCAGTGCCACCCACCGTGCACAGACAAAAAGCCTCCATCAAATTATGTTAATGATAGTGTAAAACATTTATGGCTTATAGTTCGTGTTGCTGCACACTCTGCATTTCTGCTCCTCTGACTCCTGGCCTCACCTGCAGTGTCACTAAGTTCCTGCGGCTGAAGCCGAACGCCGGTGTCATTAATATTTAGCTTTGGAATGCTAATGATCTCTGTGAATCATATCATCGTGCCGCAACCTCCAATTAACCTCTCCAGAACTTGATCGTCCCCCATCTCCGCTTTGCCCTCCCCCCTACCACCCCCCGTTTCCCTTTTCCTCTCTCCTTTTGTGCTCTCCCTCTGACTCCCCCTCTTAACTGTGCCTTTACTCCTCACTCTCAGTCTCTCTCTGGGACTCTCTGCCTTTGCCTCCATCACCTCTTTTTCATCTCTAACTCTCTTTGGCACATCTCACCTCTCAGAGAATGTATGCTGAGGCAGTTTTCACTTGCTCATGTTTTTGTGTACACGTGCATGCACGCGTGCGTGCGTATGTGTGTGTGCGTGTGTGTGTGCGTGTGTATGTGCGTGCCCTGGGTGCTGTCCAAACCTGAAAGATAGTTCCTGTCTTTCAGAGTTCATCTGCTTAGCTGAGAGATCCGAGCGTCTGTCCTCTATTTGTCCTTGGTACATTTTTAATAAAGCTAATCGGAGATTGGTGGACGAACCTTGATACCTGCCTGTCACTCTTTCACTTTTCATTCTCTCTACAATACACTTTATGTGTGAGGGTCAGAGCGAGAGAGCCCTCTCAGTAGTGGATGTGGTTTATAAAAAAAAAAAAAAAAAGTCTTGGAACTTGTTGAGGTACGAACTCTGCACAATACCGTGTCCTCATGCAGTTTAACACAGGTTTTTGCAACTCGCCTGATCCTTGAATTTGTTTGTGTGTGGATTCCAAATGAACGCTCCCAAATTTAAAACTACAACAGTCATTATGCTGTTCTGTTAAGAGCACTATCACTGAAAGGCCGTTGGTCGTTTTATTTTTTCGTTTTTTTTTCCCCCCCCAAAAAGACAGACCCTCATTGAGGTTATAAAGAATTTCACTTGACTTTGTCCTACTTTTTATTTGAATTATTCCATGTCATTTAACTGATCTACCAATTCTAATGTGAACACTTAAGTGACCTTGAATGGGAAGCAACGTTGTTGTCTTTATTCTACTTTTCAAATGGGCCTTGTAGACTGCTGTAGCACACAGCGTGGGCAGATGGTGTGAACAATCTGTGTATTCAGCTTTGGTGGCCATCTATGAAATTTCTAACTATCGTTAAAGAGGAACAATCCAAAAAGGCTGGCTCCGACAGACTGTCGTAGCGGCAGATACAGCATTACTGCCTGTATTACTGCCTCAAGTCACAACACTGTACAGTAACTCACCGCTGTCGGAAGGAGAACCTTTTAATTCTCTGCTATGCAATTTTTTTTCATTATCCTGGTCTTGGGCTTTTTTTGTCACTTCGCATCCATCCATCCATCTGCATAAGATCTACCACACATACAAGACATTCCAAATATGAATATCTTGTAAACGGTCCAGGTCTGACAAATAACTTAATTGAGAAGTCACTTACAGTGGATTTGAGGGAGTGAGAGAATCTTTTCAGCTGAGACATTTTAAAACAATATTCAGTACACGTGAATGGCTCTAGTAAGATGAGTGAAAAAAGAATGTTATTAGAGCCCTTTTTTCTGCTTCTTAAAAGGAAAATATTCCTTAACCTCTCAAGAGCTTTTATTTGGTACACATGTTGGTGGCATGCATTGGCCATTTCGATTGTACACTGTAATGTGCTTTGGCACCTACAAGATAAGGCCAGCAGGTCATGTCACTCATCGAGGTGAATGGAAATTTTAGTGTGTGATCGTTAGAAATGAATTGGGTGCACCAGCGCGTCTTAAGTTCCAAGGGTTGCCATTTCTAAACGTGTAAGAACCCAGAGCGCTTGAAAAGACCAGTGAGAGAGATTAGCAGTTTAGGAAAGGATTAGCAGTTGGGAAAATATGATTTGGTGTTTATGGAGCATGCAGCCTCTGCTCTCTGCTCCGCGTTACAGCGTTTGACATTTTGACGGAGAGCGGGGCTCAGCTTCTCAACACACAGCAGACAGCAGGACAGAGAGGTCATGCAGGGGTGAGTCAGTCGGGTTGGGGTGAAACCTATAACTCCAGCTGACAACATTACACTTCACTACTACACTGCAATAAAAAAGAAAGAAAGAAAAAAAAGAATTAAAGCAATTCACCAAAATACCTTTTAACTTGTCATAAACATTTAGGGGAGATATTTTCAGATTAATCCACATTCTTCTGTCCCAGTTTGTTTGGGTTGACCATCATGAACACCTTACAGTAACTGCAAATTAAAATGAAAGCTGAGTGCATGAAGGTTAATTACATTTTTTTTTTTTTTTTTTTTTTTTATCCAGAATTGGTACAGATTTTAAAGTGCGTTCTGACTGAGACGGCGCATATGCATATATATGTTCGCCCTATCCTTTGCCTGTGAATTCACATCGGTAGTAAGGACAGGCAGGAAAATGCTGATCTTCATCAGTCAAATAGGTCATTATAAAAAAAAAAAAAAAAAAAAACACCCACCAAACCGTACTGTGGAGCGTGCTTATGTCATTTCCAGTCTCACTGTGCAGTAACCTTCTTACAGATGGCAGGACAAGTGTTTAAATATGAAACCAGCTGGTTTTAGCCATCCTGGGTCAGGGTCAATGTTACTATGTCATTGTACCATTGGATTTCGTCAGACTCAAGAATGATTTAAAACTTTGAATTACCTCACATTTTCTCTCTTTGGCTTACATCTGTAGAAGTCCGGGTACGCTGTCTTTGATTGAAAGATCATAAGAAACTGGCAATGCAATTTTGAAATACACATGATCTACCAGGAAAGCACAAGGTTACATTGTTTTACAAAAAGACTTTTCTGAGGTTTTCCTGAGGTGGAACCCATATCACGATACTGGATCTGCCTTATTTCACAGCAGTGCTCTTGAAGAATCGTCTGAACGACACACTGATTTGAATTCTGGCAGATTTCCCTCCAACTTAGTTCCTTAGTTCATTGCATATGCCACTTTTGACATGGCTCTTCTTAATGCTGCCTTTGTCACAACACTACCATAAACTAATGTAATGGAAAGCTCTGGGAGTGGTTGACTAATGCACATTTACTAACTTTTTTGTCTCCTCTAGTCATGTGTTTTGTCTTTTTTTTCCTTCGTTCCTCTCCTGCTGAGCCTAAAAGGGGCTCATTGAGATATCAAAGCACTTCAATTTCACTTTTTCTTTTCCCTTTTACTTATAAAAGTATCTGCATGACTTCTTTACACCTCCTGCTTATATTGGATCCATTGAGACTTCATTTTCTCTTCTTTCCCTCATAAAATGGTGAATTTGGGAATGTGGGACTTTCAAGACCACATCTGATATCAATACCTGCAGCATTTGTAGTGCTGAAGTCCTTTAAAATCACTTTGACACAATCAACTAAAATCCATGTTAAGGACAGCAGCTCCACTGTATAATCGGCTATATCAGCATTTAAAATGAGCAATTACAGGGTAAGATAGCCGACTCAGGTTCATCTTAATTTTACATAAGTGGGGGAAATCTCAAAGCCTGCAGTGTTATAAATGTTGTATTTCGCTTTCATTTTTATAATAATCCTCTTTGAATTCTAATTTTAGCCACTCTGTTCTTCAGAGATGAGAGAATAAGTGACCTAAAATCATGAAAATATCATGATCCAATTTTTCTCTTATATTTTAATGTTATTATACTATTATCATTAATATATAATGCAATATTATTGATATGTACATACTCCGAGTCACATTGCGTCTTTCTCAACCCAGTGAGTCCCAATGGGCCAAAATTCATAGAAATTTTGTCATTGTCCGGCTGCTTTGAGCGCACGTTCATGTCAGGTGACTGTGCACTACATCCTGGAAGCAAAAACACTAGCGGTCAGTGAAAAAATTCAAACACCAAACAAACAGTCAAATACTTTTCTTGCAGGTTGTTGAACCAAGGCAGTGATTAAGGCGCTTCAATAAGTGATTTCTTCCAGCAAGCAACCGGAGAGCTTGCTTGGGTCAGTTGAATAACAAATGAGATACGCTGCTTGCGTCTTTCTGCCCTTGAGAGTTTGAAATTTGTTGCCAATAACTTAAAATACACGACATTGACTGTCATTTGAAATGTTCCAAATCTTGGTCTCCTGTCAGTATATTATTTCCTAAAAACATCTCGAGGCTACGCATATTGTAAGGACACTAAATTAATTTGCCTCTCGCCCATTAGGAGAAAATTAAGTGTGTTGGAAACCTAGAAACCTGGAGGAATTAGTGTAGAGTATGAATTTAGTCTTGTTTAATTTTTTTTTTTTTTTTTTTGAGGGGGGGCCTGTAGCTAATGGTCAGTGGGACTAATTGTGTCTTTTCCAGCAGTCTGACTTAGCAAACTATTGCTTAATACATCCAAGGCGAAAAAATACAAGGATGCATTCTGTGAAGGATGGTTTATAAAATAACTTGGATGTGAGACGATGACAAATGAATACGGATTACTCACTATATTCTACCATAGTCTGATGTGTGAGGAGTAAATGTTTTGGAGCCAATTTCTAAACCAAAAGCAAAAGTACGACAACTCCTGCCGACACATTTACGTGAAAAGCTGTCATGTTGGTCCATTTGTCTTGCGCATTGTGTTATGATGAAGTTATCACATGCATTGATTTCCCATATTGACTTATTGCACCGCTGAACTCGAAAAACATAAATCAAATATAATCAGCCATATTCAATGCCTTCACTTGTGTCCCTAGAAAAATGACAACTTCTCTCCCAAAAGAAAAATTCCCCTATCCCAAATGTAAAGCCTTTTTATAAACTTACATTCCGCTCTTGCTAATGTATTGCAGTACATATCTCTCGCCTTCATTTCCCCCCTCCCTCTCTTTTGTAGCCGTGATTGTGATGAATTGAGTCATCTTAAGTGTTTCCTCTCTTTGTGCATCCCAGGAGGATTTCAACCCCCTTCTATTTTCCCTTGTCTCTCTCCTCCTTCTAGTGAATCCCTTCACTTTCCGCGTGCTCATTCATCTCCCCATCCTTCACCTTATTGCAGTTGTTCTCTCCCTCCCTGTTTTATGCCTGTCTTTCACTCTCTCTTTCTCTCTCCCCGTCTCTGCCTCCATATTTTTCCTTTATTCTGAAAGCATTACTCAAATCACAATCCTGCTATCAGACCCTTCCACCTCCACTACCACCTCCACCACCTTGCAGTCAATAGATAATTTGCAGAATGGAGAGTGAATGTGTATTAATAGTTGCGAGCTATGAATTGTGCTGCATATCAAATGAAATCCATGGTAGTCTGTAATGATGCTTTTCATACATGAACAAAGAAACAGGCATCCAGACATGCGCACACACACACACACACACACACACATCACCAACAAACAATCCACATCTACTGCTACAGCACTGCAGTCCTTCACCAAGGTGACGACCTCCAGTTGTTTTGCATCATAACAAAAGCGCTGGCAACAGTCGACTCAACTAGGGGGAGAGAATCAGGGCAGAGTTTTAATCAGCTGCTGTGATATGGTGCAGTGTGCCATCAACGAAATGGTGTCACTGCAAACGATGCGTGACGGTTTAGTAATATCTCAAACTCCATAAAGAGGAGGCATTTCTTGATGACTCTTTTGTCTTCATGCAGAGTAATATTTGGGGTCACTACACGGATAAGGACTAAATTTCGATAACATCACTCTGTTCAGAGTTAGTGACATCTCTGTGAGTTTGGGATTAACTATCATGACAAGCTACTTTTTTTTATGCAAATCATATGACAAAAAAATTCCCCAACAGGCCCTGCAGACCTTCACCGCCCTATCAAAACATTCCCATCACGCTCTCTAAAGCCTTAAATGCCCCAGCCGAGTGTTTGAAATGTTTTGAAAAACTAACAGTTGCCAAGACATTAGATGTTAAGACATGTATGGGAAATAAATAAATAAAAGACTTTCTCTGAGTCTGCAGTAAAGCACAGTCAGTCACATCCCCAGCCCCTTTATGAAATATTTGTCACACTCTTGCCTAGTGGGGTTTCACTTAATAGAGGAGAGAACTTCCGTATGAAATGTATCTGCAGTACAGCACTTGGTGGTAGATGCCTTTGATTTGCCAATCAAGATGGTGACTTTTGAACAACCGCCACTGTATGTCAGAGACAACCAGCCAGAGGGCTGTCAGTGTTCAAAGCCAAGGGCCTTCTCAGTTTAACAGTCTCACAGCGCCGCTCACACTCCCTTATATTAGGAAATGGCACATCAAGGAGGAGACTGAATTGTATACATCTGTAACAAACAAACTCGATCATGTAAATGGTATATACCTCAACCAGGAGGCGATATATGCGCAGTCAAAAATCCATAAGCGCTCACACTCATATTGTACCAAAAAACAAACAAACAAACAAACAAACAAAAAAAAAAACCAAACCCATACTACAATGCACTTTCCTAGGCTGGACGTGCTGGCACATGACACTGTTTAACACTGTCTCATCTGCTCTCTGCTGTGCCAGCACAGCTATGGGACATAGCCAGGTGCAGGGAGAGAAAGAGCAGGAGAGAGAGAGAGAGAGAGAGAGGGAGAGAAATAGAGGATAAAAATGGGTACATCATGGCAGCAATACAGGGCTTGGATGGCAGTGAGTTGGGACTGGAAGGCTTAACAAAACGTTGGTGCGAATGAGAGGTGGCTGCAGAAATAGCAGAAAGTTTAAGGGGGGGAAAACAGGGCAACAAAAAAGTGAGATAGCAAGTGGGAGGGGGGGGGGGGGGGGGGAGAATGAAAGTCATGGCTGGGATGATGTATAATATGGAAGCAAAGCTTGGGGTGTTGCTTGAGCAGGTGTTGATAACTGTGAGTCACTGCCAATTCAACTGTTCGAAAAAGGTGGTGTCATCATCAGCACTATTTTCAAATACAACCGAGAAAGAACAGGCAAAAGATTTCACGTGAAAATCTACAAGGAGGGGAAAATATGTGGGGAGATAAGAGCGAAACAGACAGACGGCCATTGAAAAGGAATTTCCATCCTAACTACGATACATTAATGCGCTTTTGTTCCCATCTTTACGTGATCAACGGTATTTTTGACAAATAGACCAACATGAGCCCGTTTCCATATTTTCTGCCCAGCAGTATTTCTCAGGTATGCGGCACTGTGCGATTTTGACGTGCCCCTTCATAGGTTTGTTTACCTCCACCAGCTTGAGAGAGAAGAAAGGCGAGCAAAACACTGTGGCTTCCACTTTAGCGCGTATTATAATATTTGTTATAATACTTTGTGCAATATCGTGCAATATACTGTAACATCACGCAACACAATATCACTTGTATATTATATTGCACATTATTGTACAATACGCAGCTTATGGGTGACCATTCTTCGGCGGTTGAATGGATAAGTGGAAACAATTCATGTTCCCACATTAGCTGTGTTAACGCTGTGCCACTGATTAATCCCCAGCTACATTTAGTAACCATGGTCACAGCAAATATGCTCTTATTTCTGGATGTCATTTGATTTGAAAGTGTGAATCATTAAGCTGAAACTTTTTTTGAAGGTGCATTTTATATTGGAAACACTAATTACTTGATGAAATAATGGTTAAAATATCAATATTAATGAGGCATCACATTCACCAATATCACATCAAGAATGACATTCCTATTTCTATTGTGTAGCGGAACACAACACAAAGTAGCACAATGACAGAATACTGCTCCGCGGAGAAGAAGAAGAAAAAAAAAAAAAAGACAAATTGCACTCAGTCTGGATTCATAAGTAGCTTGTTAGGTCAAAAATTGTCTGAAAAATTTGTTCCAGGAAAAATTTGCGTTGCTTTGTAACTAAAAGATAATCAACCGTGTTTTGTTTGATCTCCAGGAATAATTTTAAAGCTACGTTTTGAGGGACTCTAAGGGTGAAGGGTGTGTATTATGCTTTGGGTTCAGGCCGGTGGACTGCTCGGTTGTTGTTGGATTTTGAATGTTTCGTCTTGCTTGTTTCTGAGGAATGTTTTTAGACTAGCCAGTGACAAGGGAAGGCTTGAGAGGAGGCGGTGTACAACAACAGAGAAAATAGAAGCTTAACAAGATCTCTGCATTCCACTGGATGACATATTTGATGGAGTCTGGTGTTGTGTTTCCAGAGTTAATGGTGCTAAACTTTTGAGATCTAAACTTGTCATGTCTTTTTTTTTTCCTCCTGAAACCCACAATAATGGAATTTAGGTTAACAAACTGAAGAATAACATCCATTGATAATAGCACATGTTAAATACAAATATTTTATAGCGTTGGTAGGTTGTTATCCTTCTCTTTGTTCATCTATTAAAGACGAAAAAGAAACGAAACATTGTGCAGATCAAGCGGAGAAAAGTGCTGATGAGGGGTGAGAGATAAAGTGACCACAACAGGAAGATAAAAATTAGTTTTGCAGATTTTTTGATGGTTCACGTAGATTTATCTTCAATGTGCTTATTACACAGAACAGGCAATTAGTTGACTATTTGAAAACCAATTAGTGAAAAGCAAACTGACAGAGCCTCTCACAACAGGTAACAGCTTGTGGAGGGCACTAATTGCAGGAAAAAAATAATACAATTAAATAAATTAAATTAAATAAAATTAAGAATTAACATAAGATTTAAAATTTCCTGGTAGAACGCAAACCAAAAAGTAAATAAAAATTGAGGGGGGGGGGGAAAGTGCCATGTTGGGAAACATAGACAGAATCTGAAGGATTTGATGAGAAAGAATAAAGTCTACAACTCAAACAGCGGGCTTTTATGTATTTTGTTCGGCTTTTTGTGTTTTCTCGTTCACGGGCCAACAGTGCTGGCAGCAGTTGAAGGAGCTGTGCCTGTCTGAGAAAATACTGATGCAGTTCTCCAAGTAGGATGAAGGAAACCGGTGAAGTCATACCTTGTCATGTCTTCATCCCGGCCCATTATCTCTCAGAATGAATTGTTTCATGGAGAGCGGTGTTCAGTTAGAGTGACTCCGGTTGATTAATATTTAAACCTACAGGTATTTTAACATGGCTAGTATTGTTCCTACACAGAGCACTCAGTAGTACTCAGTATTTCACATTACAGCACATGTCTTGTGAGCCGAAGTAATAGGTTTGGATAAAAGGATTAAGACACCCACATTTTTAATGTCGATGTAATGCTAATGTAAGGAGAAAACGCTGAGATGCTGTTTTCAATATTGAATGAAATACTGAATAAGAGGGCTTGCCTGGAGAAATTAAGTTCAATTTGGGTTCAAGCTACGTTGGCTATTTGAAATAAAAGGACAGCACAGATTTTTTTTTAAGTCTGCCCCACTGTTTACCTGACCCAGAAATGGACAAGCGGATTGGTACCACAGTGAATCCTCTGTGTGGTAGAGCTTTTTTTTTTTTTTTTTTTTTCTTCTTTCAAACCACACATGGCTTTCTACGGTAAATCCCTGACTCTGGTGCCACTATGATATTCAGAAATGCGCTTTTGCCAGAAATGTTGTCAGCTTGTGGGTGACCTGTACTGAAAGGTCACATTCATTTCTGCCTCAGGATGAACCGAAATAAGTACCAGCAGAATCTGACATGCACGTCATGCTATAATATCACAGTTTGTCCCATTCCTACTCTTCTGTGAGCCTCCTTTTGTCTTCAAACACTCTTCGTCTCAAAGGACAAGTCTGGTTTCGTAAAATTGCAACAGTGTTCCATTTTATCCTCTAAACAAACACAGCCACATTGCATTACAGTAAAGTAACCTACATCCAGTCTTGTTCAAACATTAGGAATTATAACTTGAAATTTTTAATACCAGTCACCCGACGTTATTCAACAGCAGCCCAAACTCCCAGATATTCAGCAAAGTGCTCTGAGTATATACGATGGCACAGCAGCCTGTTGTGTTTTTGGGTTTTATTGTGGTTAACTCCAACCTTCCAGTCTTTTCAATTCCAACCCTCTCACTTCAGAGCCATTTAGAGCAGTCAAACAATGAGACAGCAGGCTACCTCGGCGAATGATTTTTATAGCTGGCATCCAGGAAATGGTGGCCCTTCACACTCACGCACACACACACACACACACATTTATCTGCACCAATTGGACAGACACTTGGGGCTGACATTTCAAACTGTCAGGGAGAATTCTGTCAAACTGTGTGGTGTCATGGGACACGCCTGTGTGTTTGTGTGAATTTGTGTGTGTGTGTGTGTGTGTGTGTGTGTGTGTGTGTGTGTGTGCGCACGCGTGTGTGTGTGTGATCCTGCATATATGCTTGTAGTATGGTAATATGTGTGTGTGTGTGTGTGTGAGAGTGAGTACAGTGCTTGCTTTTTACTCGCCTCTGGAAAATTTATATAATAATGTTGATTTATTTCATTCTATAGATAGCTCTCATATATACAAAGACACACACACACACACTTTCTCTAGATTTCTCAACCAGACACACACACTTGAACTCCTCCCACAACTCTTCCATCAGCACCACTGCATTCTGGGCCGCCTCCCATCATCCTCATCCACACACACACTGACACACACGCAACCACCCCTCCTCCCCTTCAAACACACACTTATCGAATTAAATAAAGTCAGCGTTTTGCAGCCAGTCAGTTGCAGAGAAATAAAACACCATGTCATTTAGTGCTGATGGCATGGAGTCTCTATAAATAGTCATTTCCTGCTTGGCTTTAATTAAGTGGCGCTACTGTCAGCTGTCACAGAACACAATTATCAAGCAGCCCCATTTAGCAAACTAACCCCTTTGCTGGGTCTCTGTCAGTTTGTCCCTCTTTCGATCTGTCACTCTTCTCTGTGTGACGTCTGCTGTGTGTCTACTGACCATCTTTTTTCTTCATTAGCTCCATTTCACCGCTTCTGTGTCTTTATGTCCGCTCATACCAGTCAGGTTAGCTGAGAGTGTTTGCCTGGTCTTAGTTCTCTTTATTCTGTCCACTCTATTCTTTTCTCTGCCTCTGTTTGCCTTTGACCACAGCTCCCTTTCTATCATTTTTCACTACTAATCTGCAGCGACTTTTCTTTCCTGACAGCTTATTTCTTGTTCCTCCCTCAGTACTGCTATATGCCCTTTGCCCAAGCCTTTTGATGTGATTTTCTTTCATTTTTATTTAAAGTTTTTTTATTTTCTGCTCAGGTTTAGCTAGGCAGCTTGCAGGTTCGGTTCCCGGCCTGGGGCCTTTCTGTGTGGAGTTCGTATGTTCTCCCCGTGCCTGTGTGGATTCCCTTCGGGGACTCCAGTCTCCTCCCACCGTCCAAAGACATCTCTGCCAAAGATGTCTCTGTCCACTCTATGTATGTTGGTCCTGTGATAGACTGGCGACCTGTCTCAGGTGACCCTGCCGTTGTCCAGAGTGAGCTGGGATTGGCACCGGCAGCCCAGAAATGGACTCCCTGTTTGTGTATGTGTACAGTTAGGCACATTTGATTGTGAAATTTCTGCTCTGAGTCCGTGTGCGTGTGTGCATGTGTGTGCATGTGTGCGATAACATCACTGCTGTGTTTACTTAAAAGGTCTAGCGCAGCTCTGATTGGAGCTACGCTCTCTCTCTCTCCATCTGAGAGCACTGAAGCATGTTATTCCCTTGGTATAGAAAGTTAGAAGGAGAAAGAGGAAGAGGGGCAGGGGGATGTGGATGTGAAAGGTGGTTGTGGGGGGGTTGGGCAAGTGAAGACGTGGCAAGATAGAGAGACCAAGGCCAGGCAGGAGATGGAGATGGCAAGAGAGTAGGATAGAGGGAGGCAGAGAGAAGGACACTGCAAGGACAGTGCAGAGGGAAGTAGGAGGAGGGAAATGCACTCAGGGACACATGACAGAGAGAAACACACACTCATGCGCACACACTCACAAATTCAGAATACATATCGTACACACTCACCTACATGGCTGAATTCATGCTGGCTGTCACACACATCAATAGAAAATCGCTCCTTTTCACAAACATTCCCAGGACACACAAACCTGCCATTTCCAAACTGACACAGTAACACCAATTCACAAGTGCCTCTCACACACAAAACGCCGACACAAAGGAACACAAATAGCAGTCAGCATGAGGCAAAAACACTGTGTTTCATTGATGAGGATGTAAAGGCAGGATTTATTGCCTTAAAAGTGTGTAAGAGGGCCAGCAACAACAGATTCATCAAGAGAGGAAGGACATCGGATCATCAGCTACACACATACACAAACTCTTACACACTCTCAGATGCAAGTACGAAATCATCCACATGCACACGCATGCATGTCCGCACATATGCTCTCCTTCCCTGACACACACACAAAGATGTGAAGGTCCAATTATCAGCTGGTATTCCTCTCTCAGGATAATTTAATGCATTGGGTGAGAGCTCTCATTTATGTTTGGTAATTACATTCTCTCTGCTTTACACTCCCTTTAATAAGCTCTAACTTCACTGCATAAACCCTTATATTACATGCATGCGCACATCCACACACGCACGCACACACACACACACCTATGCTCGCAGATGCACATTTTAAGGCATGCTCTCTGGAAACACTTGTTTTTTTTTAATACATAGAGGCATAAATGGCAGCTGAATGCATAAATGAATGTGCAGCCTCCCCTCACCGCAGGCATCCCCACCACCTTTAACACCCGACCTCCAGTCATTTTCCCTAACATTATCATTCATTACTTTATTACACACGTGTTGGTGCCTGACAGTCCTCCCCCATCTTTCTAATTCATTTCTTTGACTGAATTTTCATTGGGGATTTTATGTTTTGCGTTACAGAAATGACTGTTATTATTATTAGTGATGTGGTTTCATGATTCAGAGTGTTTTAAATGTCTGTGTGCGTTTGTGCTTATGTGAGCGAGCACTGTGTGCGTGTGTGTGTGTGTGTGTGTGTGTGGGGGGGGGGGGCTTAATGCAGAGGGCTTAAACAGATGCATAAGTTATATGTGTATGAGTGAGCGTGTGTGCTTGCGTATTTCTTCAACTTGAGAAGTCGTGACTCTCCATCAGTGACAGAGAGAGCGGAGTGTGTGCTGAGACTGTCGATGGAGCATCTGAGAGACCAAATTATAGCTGTGTCATCTGCTTCAGTTCCCATTTGAGAAACCCTCTGCATAATCACCTCACTCTTTCCAGTTTCTGTTGAAAATATATACATAAAATTGGTCTCTAGTGACTTGGGTTTTAAATAACAACTCATGCAAACCAGATTAAAAAAAATCTGATCATATGGAAAGAATTAGGGCTCCATCAGAGGGCATCCTGCTATTGACGCTGACAATTAGGTTTCTTTTCTTTTCTTTTTTTTTAAAGGACAAACACATGCTTTTGACTTATTGGCTATGTATTATGTATGTTTTCGTCGGCAGCTTAGAGAGTTATTATTATTGACTTCAGGTTATTTTGAGAATTTTATTTGGAAAATGTTGACTAGCTCAATGAGCTCAAAGATACCTTGCTTATCAGGTATAATATATATATATATTTGATGAAAGCCACAATATTAAAATTTTCTTATGTATCTTGCTCATTAATTGGCCAAACTCAAATCCCAGCTTGTTCACTGTCTTAAGTTGCAGCATCGGAATTCACAGTAAACAAGACAAAGTTGACAAAGATCTAATTATATATAAAGTAAATATATAAATAAATCGTTCTCTCTCTAATTGTGGCTCAAAAGTTCTGCTCTCTGTGACAGATAAGTAAAGGCATATTCTCGTGTGCTGCGGTTGATCCTATTCCTCAAGACATCGTTCTTCCAAATCCATCTGTTTCATACGCAAAAAATATTGCGATTCAATCCACCATAAAGGGAAAAGTTCCTCTCATTTGCCAAACATTTACTCATTACCAAATATTTACCCAATTGAGAGTGATTATTAATGTTAATGCACCGTCTTAGGATCAGTGAAATTCACTCTGAGAAAAATATGTATGAGATGGCAGAGCAAAGTACACTGTGTAAAAATAAAAGTACAATCAATGGAACGTGAACACTGAGTATGAAATGAACACCCACAGGTGTAATCCTGCTGGTAGGTGATATCCTCTGTAAATAGCATCACCGGTAGTATACGTGAATACTTGTTGACTTGACAGGTTCAACATATTCCACTTACGATACCGCCAACTAGAATTTTTTCCCATCTGAGGAAGTTACAGGTAGTCATTTTATTTTCAATATTTGCCACCACGGAGGACGTATAATGTTTTCGCCCCGTCTGTTTGTTTGTGAGGAAGATTAAGCAAAAAGTACTGAACAGATTTTGATGGAGGGATGGGGATGTTCCAGAGGGGAAAAAAATAAAAAAATAAATAAATAAAATATTTTGGAGCAGATATAAATCATTCACTCTGAATGTGAGTTCTCTTTTGATTTTGGTGCTTTTTTGTTTGACACAGGGTCTGTACATGATGAATGGCCTTCCAGTTTTAAAAAGGGAAAGTTGAGTGACAATCGAACCACCTTTACTGCTTCGAGCCAAATTTTAGGTTTACTAAACACTCAGAGCTACTCAGTGAGTGAGTGTGTGAGCAAACAAGAGGGAGGGCAAAAGGTTGATGTGTTTTGTTTTGTTTTCTTTTTGACCTGGCACATGTACTACAATGAGCATAACTGACAGATGTAATGATAAAAGTTGATATTAAGCAGCCTCCTTGAGCATCATCACCATCATCATGACATGATCAGTTAGAATGAATGCAACAGCTGAGCCAAAACCACGCTGCGCAATCTTCACAATCAAAAAGCCCAAAAATGTTCAGCAGTTTTTGTTTGCTTTTTATTTTATGTAATTCTACAGGTAAATTCAATTCCACTAAGTACCACAAATGTTGATAAAGTAATTATCTATGTTAAAACCAGTCATTTGCCATCAACGATACTTGAGTCACAAGGTTATTGAGTTAACGAATATGAAAATAAGACAACACCTGCTGTAGCTACAATACTCCAATCAAGATCAGATGTTCAGCAAAATAAAATAGAAATAGAAAAAAAAAATACAAATATATGCATATATACACACACACACACAATGTATAAAGGATTATGTCTACCAATGCCATTGTGTGCCATTGTACAACTTGCATTCTCTTTTCTAAACTTAGCGATGCAGCGTGTCTGCTGGAGATGATTTTCATGCAAATCCTTTCCTCACTTTCAGTGTCTGTGTCTGCTTTACTCTGCTTTTGATTCATAAAATGATGGCGTTTTTATGCTTATCAAGCGAAACGTTTAGTTGAAATCTTTTAGATGTATGCCACATTACTCTGACTTTGAATTTCAGAAAATTGTTTTCAGTTCGAAGTTGAAATGAAGTAAAGCGAGGAAGGAGAGTACATGTTAAAACACCTTTGTTTTATTTTGTGGTATGAAATCTTCAGGAATTTTCAGGTAGCCGCAAGCAGGATTAACGTTAGTTGTCAACTGTCGAGATTTATCCTTCACATGGGCAAACCAGTACAGTTGAAGAAATCACATTACCTTTTGATATCCTCTGTGAAAGTACTGCTGAGTTCATTTCAACAACATTCAGGTGGACAGAGTAACTCTGTAAAATGCATTTTTTTTTTACTATATAATCATGGGCACATGCTAAAACGTCAGCTTAACAAAAGATTTACTTCGAAAACCATTTCTGTCCAGTATATTTATCCAATTATATGCACAATCGTTCTTCTAGATTCTCCATTCATACAGCCCATCTATCAAATTTGGTTATGCATCTGTCCAAATATGCTATCCATCCATTCGTTTCCATCCTTGGCCATGCCAGCTTGTAATGCCCTTCTGTTTGAGCTAATTATGGGCTATTATCACTCAGAGTAAAAGACAAGCCATTTTAGTTTCCTCAGAATGTGCCAGTATAGAAACAAGCACATACAAACACACTCACACACACACACACACACACACACACACCTATCCATTAGTTTTTGGCACTCTGTGACACGGATGTGGAGGGAATCACCTGACTGCATTTGATTAATGCAATAATTTACCTCCTGCCAAAGTGGCCTAGGTTTCATGCCTCTCACCATGACCGCCCCCCCCCCCCCCCCCCCCCCCCTCCCAAGCACTTTTTTATCTCATCTGCAATTGCTATCTCGATCTCTGACATCTAACTCCTAACTCGGTTTTCCCAAGTATTTTATATTTTCTCTGCTCTTTGAGTCACCTGCTTCATTCCCTGTTTGTATATACACACACACAGATGCATGTAATCCACTTTGGAGCCAGCCTCTTGTAACAGAAACCCAATCCTTTCATTTTTGAATGCTTATTAATTATTGATAAACAGTAATGTCAAAATGAAGTTGATGGCATGACATTTAACTCTCTTAATTTGATGGGTTTTTTTTTTTTTTGCCTGCCACAGCCGTGCACAAGCATAGAAATGGTACATATACACACATCCACAAATTCAGGTCTTCTGTGCACACACACGTACATTGTGCGCACAGTGTCTAAACGTGCACTCCTGTGGGGAAGGGCAGCTAATTCTGTCTAATAGCATGGCTACCCTTCATCTTCCCATTGAGATTCTGCCATTCAATTACTGCCAGTTTATACCTCTTGCTCCTCTGCTACATATTGCCACTAGCACTGACAAACCAACAGAGCGTCTTAATAAACTGCTTCCAACTGTAACATGCACAATGTTTTCATTGTGGAAGGTTTTTTTTTGTTTGTTTGTGTTCTTTTTTTATTAACTCTGTGCAGAGATGTGTTTTACTGCAGGTGCATTGCTGTCAGTGATTATCTAAATGAATTTGTAATGAAAGAGAATGAAAAAGTGTACGTGGGAAGGACTTTTTACTGGAAACAAATTTCAGCCAGGTTCATGGTGACATGGCTGAGTGGAGTGCTGCTCAGCTGTAAAGTATATACAGACAGATACTGAGCAGAGGTGGAACTTATTAGTTCCAACTGTGGACCGTGTTGTTTCACTTATCCTCTTCAGGTTTTCTTCGCCCTCTCCTGGGAATTGATAAGTATCAAACACACACACGCACGCACGCAGCTGTGGCATCATACTTAGGTATGAGACATACAAACAAATGAGCTGCCATCTTCCGGGCCATTTTTCAGTTTAGTTAGACTCTAAGTGGCCTTTCAAGTACTGAGTCTGCACCCTGGGGATGTTCAAAGGTCCACACGATGAGCCACATACTCGTGACGGAGTGAGACTGCTGGATACGCGGGGAGGGACTAAATAATGTGTCTCCAGTCCAATTAAACTTCAAAATTAACAAAAGAAAATAGGCCCCATTTGCAAGTCTGCCTTGCCACATGAAATCTGTCAACACCTGATAGTGAACAACCAAACGTAGGACAGCAGAGATGTTTTTAAAATTCTTTGCAACTGTCATGCACAGTCTCCTAGAAGCAACGCCAATCCTATCAAACCTTTCTGCAAATAACGCAAGCCTACACCTTTATTTATTATTTGTTTAATTATTGTAATTATTTGTTATTTGTTTTTTCAACTAGCTCAACATCACACACCTGCTGTTACTGTTAAATACTGTCGTATTGTATTCTCTGTATCATTCAAGGAGTCCATCTGAACATAAACCGTCACACGATCATGTTACCACCACAAAAAGTTTAGTATTACATCAGGCTACTCGGAGCAGGGTGAGATCAACTCACCTCATGCCTCCTGTGCAGGAGGATATGCAGAGGTTCTGATGTTGGTGGAGACCAAAAAGAGAGCTAAGATGTATGTCTTTGTAGTGTGTTCTAGTTAAACAAAGCCAAATTCATTCTCAAAAGAAGCTAATGAATGGGTGTTGAAAATTTTTGACATAGGCTGATAAGAAGAATTTAAGCTTGCATTGCTTTGTCAAATTCCCTCCAAGGTCAAGAGTAAAGTATTTCCTGACCAAGATAGTAGCTGTGCCTTTAAATAAAGCATTCAACTAGAATGTTTCTTTTCTTTCCTTTTTTTTTTTGGTCTAATCTGATAGAGATTTCGGAGTTTTCTTGAAGGTATAATCAATGTATAAATACTTGAAGTGGACTAATCATTTCACCTGCTCTTGGCTTTTCTCAAATAGCTTGAAAATGGTGGGAAATTGCTTTTCAAGAAACCAACACAGCAGAAACACATAAACTCCCACACCATAAAACTGCAATAGAGTGAAAATACGAAACAGCAGAATCATTTTTTTTTTTCCCTCCCTAAAATACTGTAGAGTGGAAAAATAAATCCCACTTGAAAGCAGCTGCCTACAACTGATTAAATTCACTTAAACCATAAGTGAAAAGATAAATGATTATAAGGGAGTTGTAGGATACATATAAAATAAAAGATCAATATTTTGACTCCTAAACCTCTCTGTAGTGAGTACGTTATAGTCTATATTCCTGGAGAGGCCACATGCAGCCACATTTCACCAAGCCTTTCATTAGTTAATCAGAAATTTAGGTAAAATATGTTTTGCATTATAGTAAAGCATACATTATTGTCTCAACTATAATCAATATTTTAAATGCCACAGTTAATGTACAACAGACATTCGCCAAGCAATTTCGTAAGAACACCGCACTCAAGCTCGATAAGTGCTCCACTTGTTCGCAGAAAGCTTCATTTCTTAGTTGCATAGATTCCACAAGTTGCTGGCGAGTTTCCTTTGAGATTCTGCTAATGTTTTCCATGAGATTATTTCTGCAGATTTTCAGATGAATAGTCATGCTGTGTTGAATTTAAGATGTATTTGATTTAGCTCTGGCATTGAAGAAACATTTGAAGCACACCAACCTTTTGTCACGTCATGTTCTTGAAATTGGTCTGTGCTTTAATGTAACGGGATAAAAGGATTAGCACAATCAGCCACAATACTGATAGGTACCTACATAGCGTCATCATGAAGTGCCGAAGGAAATATCCCTAACACCATTAAATCATTGTAAGCCTGGACTGTTGACACACTGCAGGCTGGACCGATAATTTCATGTACTTTTATGTTAGCAGGTACCAACTGAAGCCTGAGATTTCTGTTTCACAGGAGTGGAACCTGACACAGTCTTCTGCTTTCTTAAGGCAACTGCCTCGAGGTTCAATGTGTTAATCCTTCCGAGATGCTTTTCTGCTCACCACTAAGGGGTGTCTGTCTGAATTACTAAAACCTTTCCGTCAGCGCCAAGCAGTCCAGGAATTCTCCCTTGACCTTTCACATCAACAAGGCATTTTCATCCACAATACTGTTAATTGCAGAGAGTTTTTGTCGTTTGTTTGTTTGTTTTGGGTTTTCTTTTTTTGTGATCCTGGAACTAGACTGTTGCGTGAGAAAATTCCTGGAAATCACCGCTTTTTGCAAAATATCCAAAGTAGTTCACTGACACGATGATTTCTAGCACTGCTCGGCTGCAGCATGATTGACTGATTGCATAGTAAGATGATGTTCCTAATAAAGTGTTTGGTGAGAGTGCGAGTAAATCTCGAGCCATTTGTAAAAAAGCAAGCATCTTTGGAAGGAAGAAATATTCGAAAAAGAATCAAACAAACATTAGAATTAGATTTTGTTTGCACAGGCACAAGAGTAGTTCAACCTTCATTTCCTAGATTGGAAAGGTTTTAACATACAGAGTTCATTCAGAGTGTATTCCACTGCAGGGCACCCAGGTGCTCCGTTCTACTTCCTGCGGAGCCATAATTACAAACACAGAGGCAATTAAATCCATGCAGGGAGTGTGTATGTTTGTGTTTGTGTGTTTGTGTGTGTGTGTGTGTTTCTCTCACATCTATTTCATTGTTTCACTTTAATTCACTGCTTAATCCACGTATAACTTTATGCAGATAGAGTGAGTGATCGAGTGACGGGAGGGAGGAGCAGATGATGCTGCGTCTGTGTCTTTAAAGAATAGTTTGAAAAATGCTGAAGAGATTTTATGCACAAAACATCAGAAAATCTAATCTGGTAAGATTACAAGTCGATATACAGATTTTTTTTTCTTTTTTTTTTTTTTTTTTTAAAATCGAGTCTGTACTCTGATGGCAGTTGGATGGCTCCTCATCAGATGTGCAGAGTCAACAGAACACAAAAGATTGAACTCTGCAGATCCCTGCATGTACAAAGCAGTCAAATCTACCTGCTGCCTGTGATTGCATTGAGGGGGGAATAGAATGAATTCAATAATCCTGATATGCAATAAAGGATGTGGGTATTTAATAATCGGTCTTCAAAGGTGGAGCTGAAAATGATTCATAAAATATGTTGATTTCAGGGGGCACTGTTGTCAACACTGAACTAATGCAGGCAGCACAGCGGTGCATTGGTTAGCACTTTTGCCTGGTTGGGTTCTCTCTGGGTACTCTAGCTCCCTCCCATTTGCACATTAAGGTAATTGGTGACTGTTAAATGGATGATAGGTGTGCGTGTTAGCATGAATGGTTGTCTCTGTGTTTCTAGAACTTGAAGAAGTAGAAGTCGTTTTTTTAGGGTGTAAGTTGCAGTTCTGCAGCATGAGAACAAATAAATGTTGGGTCAGAGTCAGATGACTATGCACTGATGGTCGCTATGACGCTACGACAAACGAGAGAAACACAACAAGTAATGTATGTGATTGATATTACAGTGAGACCAATGGGATTCTTTCCATATAAAAGTAATAGCACTCAGGGATAAAATTGGCGACACTGGTTATCACAGAAATGCTGTCTGTTACTTCATAGGGATTTGTCTTTGTCTGCAGATGAGTGAGGAGGAAACCCTGACAGTTTAGCAGAATGTGCACAGGACCTTGAGGGAGATTCAGGGACAAAGGCAGCATAAACAAGAGGGGAAAAGAGAGAGGCGCAACTTGCATGAGGAGGAAAAAGAGATGTTGAGGCTTTCTTGGTTACTCGACCTTTGGTGGTTTGCCAAGGTAGTCAGGCAGTTACAGGAGCATTATAAGTTTACACTGCAAGTCCAGAAGAAATGTTTCTTCTGCATCACTTTAATTCCTTCACTCATTAAGAGTCGGTGTCAGTGGTGGAAGGGAAACGCCAATGCTTCTTCCAGCCACCACAATGCATAAAAATATGGTAAAGCTATTAAAATGTTTCCTAAAGGAGGATGCAGTGTGGGAGCAATACATTAACCCAGTGTTCCCTATTAGCAGTGTGGCACTGCTGCTAAAGGAGTGCTGCAGTGCCGCTATTGCTTCAAATTTTAAGTCTTATCCCTCAGCGTGACATAACAAATAAGTGTAGTTACCACAGCTGCTAGCTTTGAACCTTATCTAAACCCTCCTCTGTAACCGAGTGCATTTTAAAGTGACCAGAAATGACTACAGATAGTCGGCTGTGCAATCGCAACTTCAACCAACAGACACATTTGTTGTTGTTCACTTAGTCTCTGTGCCTAAATCTTTGTCCTTGAAACACTGAGGCAGGGCATGTTATCTCCTGCAAAGTGAGAGAGGGAGAGGTTTCTCACTACACAAGTTCTCACGTACCTGCCCTGTTTGCAGATAGATAGTGTGCCTGTGTGTGCGTCTATGTGCGCCTCGGCGTGTGCGTTTGTGTGTGCAATGTGCGCAAGCATGTCTGTGTGACTTTCGGCATATTTCAAGATTGAGAATGAATAGTCGCGTTGAGCAATGTCTCCAAGGGTGAATGTGCAAGTGGGCAGGCGCATACATAAGATAATGTAGTCTTCTACAGCAGTAAAAGTGTCATAACAAATTAAATTCACCAGAGGCTGGAACTCCTGGGCTCAATTTCAACTCAATCCGAAATCCATGAAGGAGTATGTAAATATATGCACCACACTGAATATTACAATGCTACACTGTGCCATCTCTTTGCAAAATCTGCTCATATCCAGCATCACAGTACTTTCAGCGCGGCAACCCAATTAGCCTGTGATTCAGATAATCTCCCAACACTGCAGCAATGCTAAGTTCCTCACACCACACACCACATCGCACTCACAAATTCAGCCATCACAGAAGCTGTTTTACACCCTTTTTGTACTTGTTAGCTACACAAGAGCTGTACTTTGAACAATATTATCCAGGCGGGCAGCGTCGAAGACAAATTTCGGCTACTCAGAGTTGGAATAACCTTCAGAAAAGCTACCACATGCTGAATTGTTGTCAGCTGGATATCAAAGCCATTATTTTACTGAACCTATGTTCAGTAAAATAATGGACAGCGGCTCTCTTGATTAAAACAAAAGGGGTTTCAAAAGCAACATTGGAAGCTCAAGCGCAGTATGTTATAATATATCACCTCTGACTTAGTGAATCAGTGGGCTGTCAGTTTTCCTTCCAGTTTAAAAGACAAGATGTAAGGCCATCCCCTTATTATATGGTAGCTGTCCATTGTTGGATTTTTAACATATTATGTGCACTGCCAATGAAGTCTTAAATCATTGCCATATCATATTTTCCCTAATGATGAGAAAAGCCATCCCTGCTCCGATCTCCATTGATGGAGCAGGCACGCTGACATAAAATGTGACAGTGTTCACATTGATGAATCCTTCTGGAGTAACACTGACACTGTTCAGCCCAATACAACGGCAACTGGTTTAGCTGAGACTGAATCAGGAATATATGCACACATGCAGCGCAGATGTTTGAGAAATAAATGGAACTGCCAGCGAAATACAAACACATATATGACACATCGGGTGACATAAATTGTTTCTAATTTCCATGTGTTACGGTCTCCCACTTCTGCTTGCATTTTCAATCTTCTAGCAAGGTTCAGCAAATTGTCAGTTAATCCTTAATTCATAATTACTAATTAAGCAGCAAGATAAAACTTGTGGTTTAAAAAGTGATTGATATAATTGTCGGAGATGACACAAAATGGAGGGTGTTTACTGTCTGCCAAAGAAATGGAGAAATAAAGGAAGGAAAGACAAATAGATTAATAAAGAATAATTATGGTGATGCTCATATGTAACAGAGAAAATGGCGAGAAATTCAGAGGCTGATTGATGAACAAAGTTCAATTAAATCCAATTAAAGAGAATGGGAGATTGTAGAGGACAAATGAGGAGACTGGTGGTTTGAGGACAAAAAAAAAATTGCGATAAGAAAGTAAAGATAGAGGAACAAGAGTGGAAAAGAGAATTTAGCAGAGTTAAATCTCTGTGTGTGTGTGAGAAAGAGAGCCAGAGAGAGAGATTTTAACTAATGGCTTTTACATCCAAACCCTTGTCAAGTGAGTTCACACAGTGTGATCAAGCCTATCAGCACCAAGCATATCTCGAAATCGGGCTGGTGCTCCAGAGGCGCTCTGCTCTACAGTACATCAACTAGTAATGACCAGTTAACCGGAGATAAAGAGGGGAGCAACAGTTGAAAGTGAAACAATATGACAACAGTAATGAGAAGTACAGCAAAGTCTGTGGTGGAAAAACCTGGAGGTACCCAACTAAGGCCTCTGATCCTCTGCAGAGAAACTCTGTATTCAAAGGAAGGATTACAGTCCGAAGACGAAAACAATCGATGGTGAGGACAAACATGGATTACCACTGCTAAATCAAAAGTTCTGCACTGCAGGTTTGAGGAGGGAAGATATGCAACCACTTAAAGAGGACACAAACAAAACTGCTGCATATATTTTAGCACACACACACACACACTTTCTTATTATGTTTTTTAAAAATGAATAACCAGAGATTTTTCCTGTAATTACGAAGGAGGCAGATTTATTTCATTCTTCCCGTTGTTTGGACCAAGCAGAAGAAAAACTGGGGAACCCCACAGGACTGAGTAGATGAAGAGAAGAAACAACAGCAACAGAAAACCTTGAGAGCTAATTTTGTCATCTATTGGCTGTGCTGTCTGATTGACAACTGCCTGGAACAGGCAGCGCCATGTAGCACAAGAAAGCAACACGCAGCGGCCCAGCATGCAGGCTGCTTGTAGTAGACAGCGGTTAATGGTGGCTCCTGGTAATATCCCCAAAGGGAGGGAGGCCCGCTTTGTCAGAAATAATAAATAATCCCAAGAAGCTTTGCTAAGTCAAGCAAAGCTGGGTAATTGCTGTGATGTTAATATTTGATAAGGCAGTAAAGACATCTAAAGTGACCAATGATACCCGCAAGCCTCACTCAAACAGAAGGGTCAAATGTGTTCTGCATATGAAAATGTGGGTGAGAAGCTCTATTTGGGTTTGAATAAACTGAGATATTTAAAAGAAACGAGGAGATCGTGATCAGCTTTCGCTGAGAGGAGCCCAGACTGCACCAGTGAGCATCCAGGGTTGGGACACTGAGGCCGTGGAGTCACACAAATACCTGAGTGTCTCTGTCTGTCTCTGCGTGTTGGCCCTGTGAGGGTGTACCCCCTGTGACCTGGACATGGATAAGTGAGTGAGAGCCTGCCTGGGGAGGGGTTGCACTGAGAGAGACAGAAAAAGGCTGCACTGACTTGTCAGAAGGGTGAGTTCGGTCCTGGACTGTCCCCTGGAGTCTGTGAAGGAAGTGGGAGAAAAGAGGATGTTGAGCAAGCTGACAGCCATCAGGGACAATCCCACCCACCCACTGCACAACACAGCGGGAGCCCTTAGTAGCAAACCCCCCCCCCCCCACGAAAAGGAGGACTTCCACTGATTGTTCATCCAAACTGCAGTCAGCTGCTCAGCTGACTCATCAACTAACCCACAGCCACAATGGTCCTTGTGCGTTATGTGTTAAAAATAAATACACCAATAAAGAAAGACTGCAGAATTTATGTCTTTCTGTGTGACCTTAATGAAGGATGTTCATAGTTATATATATATATATATATAAATTCCTCTACAGATTGTCAATTTTTTTTTTTTTTTTATCTAATCACTTTCTTCACGTTTTGTTTCGTCCATCTTCTTTGTTACTGTCTATGTATATTGAGCCCTTGTATCAAACAATATTCCCTCTTTAAGGGATCAATAAAGCGTTATCTTTCCGTTCCCTTTTTCAGTAGCACTCAAAATTGCAGTCAAAGCAGATCTATTTTAGTGGCTGCACTTAGAATATGTAGTCTGACTTACTTCCTTCAGAGGATTTCAACCACTGGAAATTTTAAATGCTTTTCGAAAAAAAAAAAAAACAAAAACAAAAAAAACAAATATACAATATGTTGTTGGAGGGAATAAGAATGTCATTCCTCTTTCATATGAGCAAGTGTCTCATCTATGAATTGAGATATCAGAAAGAATTGACATTTTGAATCGGCAATTACTAACTATATTACTAACCGGAGTAAGTCATTCAGAGTGAATGTTTTAATGTATCAAATGATTTCAATGGCGTCTAACTTTGCTAAATTTGTTACAGTGAAACACACCAACACCTGAACTGGGCAGATACAAAGGGCACACACCACAGGAGACAGTGAGGCTGCTAAATGAAATGAGTAAGTATCTCACTGATCGAGTTCTGAAGCCTCTGTAGTGACAGATGCCTGTTAAGCAATTGAAGTCAAGGATGCGCGCACACACACACACACACACACACAATGGTACAACACACACGCACGTGCGCACACACACACACACACAGGCTTTCTCATCTCCTGACACTCAAAACACTCATCTGACACTCAAACGCAGCCAACTGACAGCTGCGACACGCTCCTCTGATAGATCAAATCTGATTTACAATGCATGCAGGCCGTGTGTCTGTGCGATATTCTGTGCGGAAGAGACGAGCGGAGGGAGTTAGGGGTCAGAATTGTAAATTTGAAAGTGTCACATATCATGTCATTCAGAAAACACCCCCCTGTCCTCTAGACACACAAACACAAACACACACACACACACACACACACATATCTGTAGTACCCACCTCTAACCCTCCCACACATTCATTCCAATCTTCAGGATAATCAATCAGCTCATTCTGTCTTGTTTTGCCTCTTTCCTCTTGTTCCCTTCCATTTGAGGACTGCATCAGTGTCACCCCCTCATTGTTAAGCAGAGAGCTCAGTCCCATAGACAATCTGTCCCCGCAGCCAGATGGGTAACAATAGCTGACACCTTTGTGCTTTAGCGTAGTCCCCAGACATAGAGTGACAACCTAGACTTGGTGTTCATGTACATATAATTTGCATTAACAAGCATTTGTCGGAAAAAATAAGGCTGCCTGGATTAATTTGTTTTAACATCCTGATGAAATGAGGCTCGTCTTGAAAGAATGTGCTCTTTACATGATTAACATTTTAATAACTATGTTATGAGAGCACTTATGAAACTTAGGAAAAGGTCATTGTCTTCACAAGAATGGCTTCAAGAGAGGAAGGTCATTTTTACTCTCAAGAAATAAATGAGAGGACATCTTTTTTTATGTTGGTCCATGCTGCATTTACTACTGTCGTCATAACACTGTACACCTCATGATTAACATTTAAGGAAAAGTTTAAAATTGATACAGTTAGGTCGGGCATCCTTTTCTCTTTTTTTACTTCATGTATTCTTCCCCAGTGTCAAAATTTGCCACCTATTACAGCGAATGCAAGTCAAGAGCAATTAGTTGGACGATGATTGCTGCGAGATTGCTTCTCCATTCTCTGCCCTCAAAGAGGCTAGCGGCACTGTCTGAAATTGACCAACAAATACTAAACCTCATTAATAAATTAATTTTTTGTATATTTTTTTTTTGTTTGTTTGTTTTGGTTTGCATGTGTGTCCCCGCTAACAACACATGAGGCAGATGATGCTAAACACCAACTTGCCCTATTAAATTCCCGTGCATCGTATGCTCAACTAAAATAACTAGAATATTACACTCTTGGTAGGGTGGGTATGCAAAAAAAAAAAAAAAAAGCATAAAGCATTGCCAGAAGCAATTACATTTTTTCCAAAATATATATTTAGCAAAGCAAATGAGCAATATACAAACCTATGGCAGAGGAGAAATGATTAAGCGGGATGACTCACATTGGAAATTCTTCCCACAAACATTTTGACTCAAATTAGCCCAATGAGCTCTACGCATTCATGTGTGTGTCTGTGTGTCAGAGAGAGACTGAGAGGGAGCTGTCACAGGGGTTGCCTATCAAAGAAGACCGGGTTTGACACCTGTCTGTCACCTCTTTGATACTTTGTTGGATCTCCAGAATAATAAGGAATAGATTAAGGTTTATTTTTCTTATCATGCGAACACACCCTGGTTCTGTTTTCCCGTCTGTCCTTTATTGTGTTCCCTTGTATATCAGCACCAAACAGAATACGAACTATGAAAAGGCTGCCTGTCTGTGCCTCGGCTGTAGGTTCTGTATGTTTGAATTTTCACCCTGATTTGTATGTGCGCATTTGCTATATGAACAGACTGTGATTATGCTTGTCAGTGTGTGTATTAGTGGCATGGCCTCAGGACTTCAACACGTGGTACTGTAGAGGGAATATCCCTAAAGGCACACATCCTCTGCCAAAAAAGAAAACGTGCTTCACTTCTGTCTTTCATCTCTGCTTTGCATGCTACAGACACACACAAAACGGCGAAAATTTCCGTCTCACCCCAGCCAAGCTAAGTCACATGCGTTCATATATTCACCCGGCACAGTCTTCTCACTCTTATGAATTCAAACACAAACATACTGTAAGTGTTCCTGCAGGCATTAAGCATAGAAAGTAAAGTGCTGCTGCCAGATGATGAGCCATGAAATATCATAAAAGACTCAGAGGAACGGGTCCAACGTACCTTTTGAACATTTAACATCCAATTTTCCATGGTGTGTTTGTGCACAGTGAATGATCCACATTATGAGCAAGACATTATCCTGTATATGCAAATCACTAATTCTATCCTCTAATCATCTACTGGAACATCATCATTTCTCATATTTTAGTCCTAGACGTAGACATCACCCACGGATAAGATTTTTCACAAGAAGGAGCATAGTTGATGATGAATCAAATCGAAATAGATGTGCTTCTCTCGAAAATGTGATCCGACGTGGGTTTAAGTCACAAATGTCCTGTAATTGTGGCAGTGGCAGTCATGTTTGACAACCATTAG